>NC_132786.1:4046212-4349242 GCF_048418805.1 Vulpes vulpes | reverse complement strand
GATGGTAAGCAGTGTGTGTGTGTGTGTGTGTGAGAGAGAGAGAGAGAGAGAGAGAGAGGGAGGAGGGGGAAAGAACTCTAAATTGAAGCCTTCTCACATATAAGGGATTATTGTTAGTAATCTACAAAATAATAGTTTTGGCTCTTTGTATATATTCCTGTGAACGTTTATAGTTTGGAATTAAATATGGTGCCCTTGCAAAACTATGATGTATAATAATTATTTTTAAACTTCCAAACTGTGAAGCAGTAGAAAAATCTATTGTGATTTGGGTGAGCTTTTCTTTTTTTAACTTTTCTTTAGTGTCTTGGAAAAGCATAACATATGATTACTAAGATATTTTTTCAGAGAATTTGGCAATGTTCAATAAAGCAGAGAATGTACTTTTAGAATAAAACGCTTAATGTTTAATTCATCACAAATACAAAAGAACTGAAGTTTTCTTAATTCAAATCAGTTATGTTAATTTATTATGAATCACTAATATTCCCAAAAGGTGGCATGCTTGAATCATGAGATATATTTTTGAACTAAACAGGGAGAAGAATAGAAGCATATTGCTAAAAGATTTATCAAAATTATCTTTTGCTTTTAAATTTGTAAGTTTTTATATAGGTTATGAAAGTTATCAGAGAATCTTTTCTCTTGATTATTAAAGCTAAACATTTCACGTCAATCCATCAGTTCTTATTTTTAATTGATTGATTGAGGTCTTAAGTCAGCAGTGTTTAAATTGTCCAGTGGTCTTTCCATATAATGTTGATATCTCATCTGTCCAGTTAAAATGTTTCATTATCGCGTAAAAATGAATTAATGTCACAAATACGTGGAATATGAAATTAAATAAAAAATTAGTTTGAAGTAAATATAGCTTAAAGCAAAGTTAACAAGTTATAATATGCAATAAAAAAGTGTTTTCCTTTGGGGCTATACAACATGTGTTGTGTGATTCACAGTGATAGAGGCCATATGAGGTCATGATAGTTCCCAGTGTATGTCTTTATTATACAATGATAATCATAAATCATTCAACTTTCTCTTCCTGAAGCATCATAGGTATTATTCATGTGTATGTGTATGATTTTATAATTAGAAATGTATACTTAATATTTAAGGGAACATCGATGTATGTTCCCTTTTTGGTCAATTAGTTTCTAAATTTCCAATGGACTGTATTCCAAAAATTAATTTATTGGGAAATACAAACTTTTTTTCATAGAGTCAGTAGTATTAATGTTGGAGAAGGTTTCATACTAACTTCATGAGCTTACTTAAATCATAATGCAAATAAAATACTATGCATTTGAAAAAAAAATTTAAGATAGGGATGCCTGGGTGGTTCAGTGGTTAGGCATCTGCCTTTGGCCCAGGGCGTGATCCTGGAGTCCCAGGATCAAGTCCCACATTGGGCTTCCTGCATGGAGCCTGCTTCTCTCTCTGCCTACGTCTCTGCCTCTCTCTCTCTCTCTCTCTCTCTCTCTCTGTGTGTGTCTCTCATGAATAAATAAATATATATATATAAAAGAAATTTAAGATAAATGTATGCACAGTGCAAATCAGTTATTGCTGATTATTCATTAGAAAATACATTAAACTAATGAATATGTTTAAAAAATATTGTGAATTCTAGTATCTCATCCAAGTCTCTTGCATTGTTGAGTGACTTTTATAGTAAGATCAGAATCGAGGTGGATGTGGAGGCTGGGTGGCTGGAGGAGCAGTTTTTTGTGTGGAAGAAGAGAGAGGAGGTTTGGGGACTATCAGAGCTTAACATTTGGCACCCAAGGGCTCTGAAGGACTAAGCTGAGTAGTCAGAGCTCAAATCTGGAAGCGGAGCTTTGAAGTGGTGTGGTTGAAATGAGAGGTAAGAAACCAAATGAGCGAAATCTGAGTGCAGTACAAAGACATAGGCTTCCCATAACCATGTATTGAGAAAGAATCAGGAAAGTGGGGTTTTCTTCCCAGGCATGGGCCAGAGTTTATTTAGCTGGTAGTGACAACTGGTGGTCTAGCAGCTGCTCTGTGAACTCAGTCACAAGAGAAAGGATTTTCAAGAACTCTGTGACCACTGGTTCTTTTTCTCTTCACCTTCTGCAACCTAACCCACAACTGAGCCTCAAATCCTTAAACCAGTACTGTTAATTCTAGTAGCTCGAATATGAATTATTCCTACATTAAACGTTTGCCATATAAATGATGGTAATTTGGTATGTAAATGATACTAAATACAATTAGCATGTAGTGCACGCAATATTATGTAATAATATAAGTACTATTATTCTAATACTGTAAGTGTCACAGTGAAAGCATGTTTAGGTATTGTATGTTTAGTATTGGGGAAGTATGTTGAGGAACAGAAACTTGGATTCAAATAAAATTAGAGGGATTATAAAAGACCGTCATAAAGTAGCAATGCTTTAGCTGAAATTTGAAGGAAATAATCTTGTTAATGATATTGCAGCTGTTGTGTGCTGAGGTATTAATGAGCCGCTGCAATGACTCAGTTGAGAAATAGTGCAGGACTAATCTGTAGCAGAAAGGACAAAGAGAAGGACACAGATTCAAGAGGCAATTAAAAGTGAAAGGAGTTTAAGATGACATGACGCCTGGATATTCCCGTACTATGGCTGTATCTCCCTTTTGAAGATACATGGAATACCAGAGGAGGAGCATGGTTAAGGGGGAGTTACTGGATTTTTGTTTGGATGCAGAGAATGTGAGGTGGATGTGGATTTTTCTATGGAGAAAAATGCAATGTGAGGTGGGGTGTATACGCTTAAAATTCTTGTCTGGACGGCGGTGCTAATTTGGGACTCTTGCCTTAGGGCAGCATTGAGCATGAACACTCATTTTTTTCTATACGGTTGAGGCTGATCTTCCCTACCCCACACTTGTGTGCCCTACCCTTAGCTCCCCCACCCCAGATTATGGCAATTCTGTTTTTTTTTTTTTTCCCAATGGTTTGATCCAAGAACTAGACCTCAGCCTTGACTGTGTTCCTTATTTCGTCCCCACATTTAATTGGTAAGAAATCCTGTTGACACTACCTAAAAATATGTTCGGAGTCAAACAATTCCCATTGTATCTATGTCCTTGTCCCTCTCCAAGCCATTATTATTTCACACCTGGGTCATTACAGTGCTTCTCAGTGGTTAACTAGCTTCTGGCTTTTTTCACTAAGAACTATTCTCCACACCACAGCCAGAGTTATCTTTTTAGAAAGAGTCAAATTATACCACCACTCTGCTCAAAATGCTGAAGTGGCTGTCCATGTCACTCATGATAAAAACCAACATGTTTTAAGTGACTTACATAAGCTGCCCACATTACTTCATAGCTCACCACTTACTCTTCTGCATGTGCCTTGCACACCCTTCAGACCTCTTCCCAGGCTGCTTTCTCTCCCTGGTACCCACCTCTGAGCACCTTCACCACTTTTCCCCATCTGCTGAAACTTTACCTTCTCAAGGGGACCCTCACTGTTTGAAAATACACCTCATCCCAGCCCTTTTTCTCTCCTGTACGTTTGCTTTTCCACATAATTTACTACTTTCTTTTTTTTTTTTGCCCTGCCCCCTACTTTCTAACATATATAACTTATTCATGCTTAAAATCTTTTTTTCTGTCTCTGCCACTGAGATGTAAGCCACATCAAGTTAGGGATACCTATTTCTTTCTTCTACTGATAGATACCGAGAATAGAACCTGACACCTAGTAAGTGCTTGATAAATATTTGTTGTATTAAACGATGGAGATTAAATGACATATTTCTTAAGTAGTTTTTTTTTTTTTTTCTGGTGGAGTTAGAAATCTAACAGCCAATAGAAAATTTGGAAACACTAATTTTATTTATTTTATTTTTATTTTTTAGAAACGCTAATTTTAGAAAAAAATAAAGTATATATATATGTCTAGATAAAATATGAACTGAATGTTTTCAGAGCTATGTAAACAAAGCTATCTGACAAGAAACACAACCTGTGAAGACATTAAGGATTTTTCAGATGTGTGGATATTCACTTCTTAACAGGGGAACAGTTTTGTTTTGTTTTTTTTCTCCATTATACTTTGCTATAGTGTGTGTGTGTGTGTAGTTTCCATTAAAAAGCTTCCTGATTGTCAGTGGACAAGCTCAAATCCCTCTTATCTTTAAATGACTTGTCTAGGCAAACAATAACTAAGGAGAGAGAGAAAAAAAACTGTATGGGACCAAACAATATTTTGTAGTATAGTAGGGTAATTATTGCCTTTGGTAGTTTCAGCAAATTCAATTTTCTTCTTTGCTTGAGCCTATTTCTTTGATACTAGTTCTTTAGATATGCTGGATAGAAATAATATGGTCAGAAAGGAAAATACCAAAATGAATTACATATATAACAAGTATGCATATGAATAGGTAAAATAATAATGAAATATTTTGAATAGTTAAACATTACCCCATTCATCAATTTAAAAATCTGACTTTAATTATGATCATTAGAAGTTCAATATTTATTTGTTTCATTAGATCAAAAGCTATGAGCATATTTTATAAATTCTAACTTAATATCAGAAATATTAATTACCCATTTTTCTTTTTCGTCATGCATCATCATCAGTTTGGGATTTGGAACTGGCTAAAACTTCTATTAATATATAAGGAAAGTGATGTTTTTCCTAAGAGCTGTGGCAATGATATAAAACATATATAATTGGTAAAGTTAATATACCATTTAAAAAATACTTAATTAAATGTTTCACATATTTTAGGAGGATATATTATGTTGATATCTTGCCAATAGGTAACAAAGCTGAAATTAATTAAAGTTATATTCACCTTGAATGCAGATTTTACTTTATATCATTTGTTCATTAATTAAGCTAAGAATGACTAACTGGTTCTGCCCCCTTTTCTCCTTTTACAAGTTGTGATGCTCTGAGTTTCTGTATTTTGTTATCCTATGCTTTGAAATATATTTATTTTGGAAATTTATTTTGTTAATTGCTTGTTATTTTTTTTTATCATTTTATCCACCATCTTTGCTTACAGTTCATTTCCAGAAAATTTCTTTTGTTTGTTTGTTTAGACAAATGGCTCCAAACTGAGTACATTTGGCCGTGTTTGTGGACCCTTTGGTTATCACAAATTAGGGGTGAGGGAGGCTACTGTCGTCTAGTGTGTACAGGCTAGTGATACTGCTAAACTTCCTATAATGTGCAAGCCAGCACGGATGTGGGATCAGAATGACAACCACTACAAATCAGTCTTTAAGGAACTGAGGGATAAAAGCTTTGTTTTCAGGTTTCTTGATCCATCTAATACATTCTTTAACAGGGCCATTTTGTGAGAGAATGGGCAGGAGGTGGGCTGTTCAGCTGGGGGTGACATTACCTTTTAATTATCCATCTTAATATGATGGGGAGAAATATACTATATGGGCCTGCTGTCAGAGAAGTATGATCTTCTCTAGTTTTCCTTTATAGCGAAACTCAGTTGCCATTGAGCAGAGATGTTGCAAAAAAGAGAATCTCGGTGATTATGACTTTAAAAATCTTAAGAAAACTTGAGAGACTTTTCAGGATGGAATGCAATTGTTGGAAAAGTTAATATTACTAGGTTTATATGAATGGGACTATATTGTTATTCTCTCTTTGATTTTTCTTTTCCAAATGTGTGACCTTCATTTATCTCTCTATATGATTAGAATTGATTTTTCTCCCTACCCCCCTCCCCTCTTTTCTTCCCTCCCCCTCTCTCCCTCCCTTCTTCCTGTGCTTCTCTCTCTCTCTTCCTTTTTTATTCTTACAGTAGCCCTGTTGTAGGATTATAGATACTAACTATTAGCAGCATTGGCTTATGTCCCTAGTGGGAGCGATGGAAAGTATCAAGAAAAGCTAAAAGGGACTCACAGTTCTCCTAATGCAATCTCTCTCACATTCCACGTCGACAGTTATTGCTACTCTAGGGGAAATTTGTATATACTGTATATGCAAATATATGCTTTAGAAAAACAGATTTAAACTTCTTCCTTCACATTTCAGAATGAAATAAAGTACTAGTTAAGAATTATTTATGAATTATGTAATGTGTTAGTGCTCATTATCTCCTGTAAGCATGGCATATTGGGTGTCAGTAATTAGAAGTCCGGTTTCACATTTGTAAGTGCTGAAGACTGTCACATGTTTTATTAGTAATTGAAATAAAAAACAGTAAATCAGTTTCTTGTTTGTAAAGACAGTGTACTGTCTCTAAGTTCCCATAGAAAAATAGCAAGGTAATTAGGTTTGAAGGCTGGAGGTTTAAAGAAGGAAGATAAAAGAAACAGATAATTTTGCTTCAGAAGATTAAGAATACCACAGGAAGGGCCATCATTTTTATTGGAATACAGATTTACAGAGGATTTAGACATCCTTTGGAGAGCCAGACCAAAAGCCCTTAACCTGATGATAAACAGGATGAAATCCAGAGTATCCAATTCCCTGGGAATTAATAGAAATTCTCCATAAAGCTGAACTCTGTGTCAGTGTATCTATGATTCATTTCATTATTCAAATATTGGAGACACCTACTAAAACCCTCTTTTAGCTGCTGGAGGCTCAGATAAAAACAATACAGATAAGCTACTGATTCTGGTGTGATTGCTCTATTATTGTTAGATAATTTGTGAAGACATCTGCCATTTGCCCATTCTGGATCAAATTAGTTGGACTTAAAATTTAGACAGAGTATACTTTGGTATTTTGATAACTTACCAGGAGAAAAGATACCAATTAGGGGAAGGCTTTGTGCCTCTAGCTATAGCCACAAGTGGCCTCAGGCCTTCAGGGAGGGGTCAAGGAAGTCAAGGGATGTTCCCGTTTTGCTTCAGAGAGAGCATTAGCAATCTATTCTGCTCTCTGTCCTTGCTGTGAATTCAGCTGCTTTTACTCCAGCCTCTTCTGCTCAATGTGCATCTTTCTTTGTTTCCACTCTGTAGTCCTTTCATGCTGCTTATTCAGGGATTGTAAATCTTGAATAACTCTAATGTCTATAGCATTTCCCAAATTGTAGATCTGGACAGTAGTGGAGGGCAGTGGGGCCTCCCAAGGAGCCTGTTTTGCTTGACTAAGTTCTTTTGCTGTATTGATTTAGTATAAGAAATTCTGGGATAACATTCAATTTCTTTATGGTTCTTAAAAATCTGAGGCATCAACCAGGGCTTTGTATTCCAGGCAAGAGACACAATGTGAAAAAAACAAAACAAAACAAAAAACGAGAAGCAAACTACTGTCAAATTGGTCAAACACACCAATCTCTAACGATTGGAATTTTTTTTAGAATTGGCTCCAGTAATGCCACCTAATTTTCGTCTTTGGGCGCTCATTGCATTTGCCCTATTACCAAAAAAATAACAGTGAAAAACTAAACCGGCCCAGAGCAGCTGTTATGTTATTACTTCTAAAACCTGCTTCAAATCCTTAGTATTCCTTTCTAGTTCCATTGGCACTGGATTTCTCTTCACATGTCAATACTAAGACATGAAAACAAGCTGCGGAATCAAAAGGTTGACTTCCCAGTATCTCCCATTGAAAACAATTCTTGAACTATTCTGTCTGTAACAGAAGAATGTGTATTTATATGTATGAAATCCTTTGAACTTTCACTCTCTTGTTTTTCACAGTACTGGGTGTATTCTCATGCAGTTCCTTTCATATTTATTTTATTTGCTTCTACCCCATACACAGAGGATTCTGTTGTCATTTCATCAATTTTAGACGCCTACACTTGGAAGTAGAAGAACCATCATGCAGACATTTAGAGATCATCACATTTAATACTTCTACGTCACCTCTGAGAATGGTCTTTCTTTCACTGGATGTAATCTAGTGGCACTGAATGCCTTTGTGCTGCCTGTACTTTATCTGTTTTCATAAGCTACTTGGAACATTAAAAAAAAAAAGCTACTTGGAACATATTCCTCATTTGCCTGTATTTTTTTTTTTGTATTAACTTTGATTATTTAAATATGTAATTTTATCACAGTACCTCTGAATTTTGATGTATTGAGTTTATGAAACTGCCCCAGAAAAGTAAGTTATGATTGGCTATTTTCTTATTAGGTATTACTCCACAGAATACAAAACTTTGACTTTGGGCATATTTAATTGGCAATTAAAGACTCCTTTCTACCTCTGCAAGGAGTGACCTACATACCCTCTGTTTGGTCTCTGGTATGCAGTCCTTTGTGGTTAAGGTTTTTTAAATTTTCCGTTAAAAACTTCCATTTTGGTAATACTAGTTCTTATAATCTTTGGATGTCAGACCTTAATATGGAAAAATATGCATCTACTGAGCTATTCTTCAAAATAGGGAATATTTTATTACAAACTGGATGCTTCATCTATGGGTGGAATGCAGAGAAACAAACGAGCAACATTACTCTTTTAGTTCCATAATCCTACAGTCAGCCTATTTATAATCCTAAAAACCAAGGGCAGAAACCTGAACTAACTTGATCAGGATCCCAGTCTGTTTAAACCTAAATTTGGGTCTAAGCCACACAAGTAAGCAACTGACCTGTTTTATATGGTATGATTCGAGGGCATCCTTGCTCCCCAAATACAGACTGCGAATTAACAAATGAATTCACTAGTTAAGAAAAACTGAGAATTTTATAAAACACGCATTTTCCTGGCTGAGATAAATCAGGTGATAGGTTTAGTTCCGTGTAAACGAAGCTTACATTGGTTTAATTATCCTGCTCATCTCTGAACGCCCCGGCTAGAGTAGGCTATCTTGGTGACAAGGAAGTTTTGAGAGAGAGACATAAGGGGGGAAGGCATAGAGGAGGGACTGGGAGGTGGTAATAAATGCTCTTAGAAGAAAGTATGAGATCTGGAGTCAGGGCTCTTCTGGACAGTGTATCATCATGAAGGGTTTTGAATTGAATTACCAGTGAGAGGCTTGGGGCATAGCTGAAAACTGGAAGTAGAACTCTACAGAGTGATAAGAAGGGGTGTCTGTCATGACCAGGGAATAACTACCTGATTTTCATCTGCTCGATGACCACATGTGAAGTAGTTCCTCCTATTGAACATGGGTTTTAGAGAACTGATCTAGAGGGATCTCTTCTGCCATTACTGTTTGCTACCATTCTCCAGGAAGTTCTTAATATTCTACTCAGTGTAAGGAAGGACTTTGTCATGGGCTTCTCTATCTTGGGACAGTGTGAGACTCTGGTTGCCTGGAGTATGGAAGGACCTGCAAACCTGTGAGTTGTTTTCCCTTCCCTCCCTTCTTGTGCTTTTGGGAGGAAACTTTCTTGTCTTCTAGGCTCCTTTCTCCCCTTCCCTCTGAGCCTGGCATCACTGTCAAATGGACCACAAAGCAGAGGCTTTATAAGGAAGTTCTTATGATTGGTGTAGAAGGACCAGAAGGCACATCTCCGGGAGCCCCATTACCTGTGAACTGTATAAGAAAAATAGTAGAAAGAACTAGTTCACAGGCCCTCAAGAAGTTTTATCACAATGTTACATGTACATTGAGTTGGTATTTTTACGGTTCTGTTGAATAATCATTGAATGTTTAAAATTCCAGTGGCAAAGGCTCCAATAAAATTAAGACGCCATGTGGGTAAATATGGCGGGCTCGACCTAGTGCATTTTCTATTCACAGATCAAACCATAGGATTTAGATAGATTGTACTTGCTACCTTCTAATTTGTCACCTTTTCATATCTTTTGATATATTCACTCATTTATTTTGCTTGTTTTCCTCTGTACTGGAGCGATAGATGAACCATCCAATTTCTGTGTGAGTAGTTTACACCAACCATACGGATTTATTTATAGACAATGCCTGCTCCTATAACCTAAATACTATGCCTTATAATATTTTTTAAACTTATAAAGTTAACAGTCTGTTTAAATCCATTTGTATTTTTCAACATCAAAGAAATGCAGCGTTAAAAGTCAGAAAATATTTTTGTTATTTCACTAAAAGAAGTAATGATTTGAAGGTAACCGCCTACCCAAGCACAGCTTCCTGTGAGTTGTAGACTTAAGCACCCTTAAGGGTTCAGGGTTTTCCCTGAATATCTTTGGATGAACCAATTGAATATCTGGAACTTGATAACTGTGAATAAGAGGAAAACGAAGCCCAGAAGATTAAGGAGCTAACCTGGTTAAATAGCCTGTCCACATGCAGAATTGAATAGACTGAAGTGATATTTTCAAAATTGAGGAAGAAAGGCTTCAAACCTTTCTAAAATTATTATAGGATACAGATGAGTGACGGAGAGGAAAGGAAATGTATGGAGAAAAAAGAATCTCTTTTTATTTTGCAATACATGCTTTAAAACCAGAAGGTAAAGAATGTGTTTTTACAGAAACAGCACATTACCCAAGTTGTCTCATTGGCCTTGAAACAATGTGAAGTGAGGTTGTGTGTGTGTGTGTGTGTGTGTGTGTGTGTTCACTTTCTCCCCACTCCCAAACTATTCACAGTTAAACAGGCTTTTACTCAAATATTGTAATAGTAATTGCCAAAGCACTAAGCTCTGCATGTTGCTGGATTTCTTGGCACAAAGAATAAGTAACAGGAAAAGCACCCTCTGGGGAAGTTTAGAGACTTTGTGCCTTTTCACTTTAATAATTACAACAGTGCTAATTCGCAGCCTCTTCCACTAGATACTTAGGTTTTAAGTAGTCGAGCAATTGCAAATGTTGCCATCAGCTACTGCAAGTCCTTCTGAATATATATCAGATGTTCCCTACCTTTCTTTCTGTTTTATACTTTTCTTTCTTCCTCTTTCCTTGCTTTTTTTCCTTCCCTCTTTCTCCCTCCCTCCCTTTTTCCTCCTCTCTTTTTTATTGTTAAAGTTGTTAAACAGAAAGCTGAAGGAGATGGAGGCTCATAGTCATTCTCTATCCAAATAGATTTGCTTTATGGGTATGTTTCATTTAAAACTTATTAAAGTTGGGGATGCCTGGGTGGCTCAGTGGTTGAGTGTCTACCTTTGGCTCAGGGCATGATCCCAGAGTCCCGGGATTGAGTCCCACCTTGGGCTCCCTGCGTGGAGCCTCTTTCTCCCTCTGCCTATGTCTCTGCCTCTCTCTCTCTCTCTGTGTCTTTCATGAATAAATAAATAAAATCTAAAACAAAACAAAACAAAAACTAAAGTTAAAAGATTCTTTTCTCAACATTAATGTGATTATTTTATTTGAAACTTTTTTTGCCGGGTAAATTAAATTGTATATAGTTGACATATAGTTGTTGAGTCTCTCCCATTTCTTCTCTGTGTTAGGCACCGAACTGAGAAATAATGATCATAGTGGCCTCTGTCCATCAAGCCAACTACTAAATGATTTATCTTGCATTTACCATAATGTAATATTCACCACAGTCCTTTGAAATATATATCATTGTCCTCAGTTTATGTATTAAAGTGAAAACAAAAATAAGATTCAGAAAAGTTAAGTGATATCTCTAAGGTTAATAACCAGTAAATAAAATCTCTGTGATTCAAACCCAGTTCCTCTGAAATTCAAATGTTGGTCCCTGTGATGTGCCCTCAGTGTAAGAGCAAGTGAGGAAGAGTTTGTTCATTCCTGGTTTTCTTCCTTCCAGCCTCACTAAGGACTGAGACTGATTGGCTCCACTTTCCCCAACATTTATCCTATGAATTTCTAAGAACTACTTTGCACTCATAGAGTCAATAGAAGCTCTTTATGACTACAACTTAAAGTTTCTCAAAAATTGTCTATCATCAGTGAGTTATTTTAAGCACCTTTTGAGAAGAATGTGATGGAGATAGAGAAATTTGCCAATGCAGCCGTGGTTATCTATGATTCATTTTCTTTATTTTAGAATTAATGACACCAAAATAAACAGAGTAAGGGAATTGGGATTTAGAACAGTTGGGTTTTTCAGCTTTGCCACCAAAATCTGTCACCTTTGGGGCTAATAATCTTTATATTTATTGGCTTCAACTTCCTTATCAATAGTACAAAAAAATCGCCTGAGCTTGTATTTAATGTAAAATGCAGTGCTAAATTTTTACCATTATGTCTAGCAACACAACATGTTTTAATCTTTGGTTTTGTGTTCTGCTCTGTCCTCTCCGTCTCAGGCTTGGTTAAATACCCTAGAAGGATTGCTGCCTTCTTCCTGAGAGCTTGAATTATAGTTTCCCAGGTGGATATTAGTACTTCATGAAGGATGATTGGAGTTGCTGAATATTTTACAAAGGAAAATCGTGTGGCTTGAATGATAATTTAGTTATCTTGATGAATTCCTCCATTGTAGTTGAAGAAAGACAGTTTTGAAACATTAGATTTCAAAGAAAAACAGCAGAGGCATTGAGCATGTCTGTAAATACTTCATAATTGCAATAAAGTGGTTCATAGAAACGCTCACCCTAATTTGAGTGAGATAAGCATTAAAATAGTGTGTTATCTTTTATTTTGCAAATAATGTCACTTTTTTCTGTATTCAGTGATAACTACTATGTCAATTCTGCTAAAAGTTGAAGAAATACAAATATAAGAATCACTTCACTAATAAAACTTATTCCGAAAATTGTACTTGAACATGGAAAACTTTTAAATTTTGAAGACTTTTTTTCATAAAATTGGTATTATGAAATCTATGGTGGTCAAATTCCCAGGCCAACCTGCAAACCTCTTAGAACTTTTATAGCATAGCTTAAACATAACACATTTATATTAAAACATATAAAGTAAGCAGTCCTGTTGAGGTTGTAAGAAAGATAAACAAAGAAAAAGAAAGAGCTATTTTTGGGATCCCTGGGTGGCGCAGCGGTTTGGCGCCTGCCTTTGGCCCAGGGCGCGATCCTGGAGACCCGGGATCGAATCCCACGTCGGGCTCCCGGTGCATGGAGCCTGCTTCTCCCTCTGCCTGTGTCTCTGCCTCTCTCTCTCAATCTCTCTGTGACTATCAAAAATAAATAAAAATTAAAAAAAAAAAAAAAGAAAGAGCTATTTTTAATGCCCTGGCTGAGAAGGAAAGTAGGTTTCATGAGAGCAGCCGTCATCCAACTAAGCAGCAGGTGGAATCTGGTCATATCTATTGTTTACATTTCATCCATGGCTCTTTCACCCAATAGTAGCAGAGTTCAGGAGTTACGATAGAGACCATATGGCCCTCATAGCTAAAATATTTATATTTTTCCCTTTACAGAAAAAAAATAGTTGGCCCATGAATTAGAGGAGGACTCAGAGCTAAAGGGAAACCTTTGTAAATTCTAATGGTGACTTCAGTTTTAGGAACTACAAGGGACAATGGGTGTGTTCCCTTAGGCCTTCTGCTCTAGAGACAAGGTTCATGCCCAGCATGTACTAGGTGCTTAATAAATATGCACCGATGCAATGTTAGTAAACTTTCAAGAGCTTGACAGATTAATGTCTCTAGTTCTTTCTCATTTTTCATCTCACTTGTAAAATTATCTGAATATTATTTTCAGAGAGTAGAGTTTATATATATATGTATATATATATATTTATTTATTTATTGGAGTTCAATTTGCCAAAATATAGCATATTACCCGTGCTCATCCCATCAAGTGCCCCACTCAGTGCCCGTCACCCAGTCACCCCAACCCCCCGCCCACCTCCCTTTCCACTACCTTTGGTTCGTTTCCCAGAATTAGGTTTGGTATATACTGAGTTTCCCTCTGTTGCCTGTTGTAGAGTTGACTTCGTATGGGCACCTATGATTAAATATTCCTTTTCAAGAGTATGTGCTTAGTTATAGTACTGTCCGATAAAACTGAGTAATTATTTGATTCAGTCTTCTTTTTCCTCAGATATTTTTGTTTACATAATTTATCAAATCAAGAGAGATGTATTAAAATTATTTATCTCAACTTTTTCTTTCACAGCTAACAATTATTGTGTTATAGAAGTATCAGTGCATACAGCCAGTTTTTTACGTCAGATTATCTCTACCAGTAAAACAAACCCCTTGATCTTACATAATAAATGTATAATGAATTCTTCTTTGCGTAGTATTGATATTGTATTCATTTTTTTTTTTCTTGCTTCCATTTGACTGGTTTTATTCAATAGTATCTTCTGGTGCCCCAGGAAAGAGAAGGGTATTTGGTCTCATTTTTATCTCCTTTCCCCCTCATACAACAAGAACAAAACAAGTAGAAAGAGAATGTCTTTTCTTGTAATTACTGTATTTTTCCCTGTTGCATTACACTTTCTCTCGAGAGCTATACACTGTAACTCAATTTGAATTATGCATATTATACATATCCCATATTATTAAATTATTTTACTTGATAAAATAACTTTTTAGCATTGGTTATTGAAATCAAGATTGTATGCTTAATTAAATCTATACTTTCTTCCAGTTTCGATCATGATTTACCCATTTTAAAAATAACAATAACCCCTTACCTCTTTTATAGTGTCTTGTTGCTTTTGTGTGTCTGTCATATTTAAAATGAACTATCTTTTGCCTTCATAAATGAATGACAATTTGAGTAAAGAATTCTGGGGTCACTCTCCTTTTTCTTTCTAAGCTGTATTATCTTCTGGCATCTAATATTGTAGAAGACAAATCTGAGATAACTTGATCTCTCTTTTTTTTTTTTTTTTTTTTTTTTTTGTACTGAAGGTGGCATGTTTCTTCTATCTGGAAGTTTATAGCATTCTTTATTCCCAAAATTCAATAACCTTCCCAGAGAATGTTTCTATGTGGTTCACTTTCATTAATTTTATATTATCTACTTTTTAAGAATATACAATGCACTCGAAGGACCTACCTGTAGTTTCTAAACCTAATAAATGTCAAAGCTAGCACTTGAAATCAGTCTCTCATATCCTGCTTCTATAGGATTTCTCCCTGGGTTACTCCACTAGCATTTAATCTTAAAACATTTACTGCAGTGTGGAAACAGTATGGAGCTTCCTCAAAAAACAGTACGGAGCTTCCTCAAAAATAGAACTACCCTTCAATCCAGCAATTATGCTACTAGGTATTTACCCAAAGGATACAAAAATCTAATTTGAAGGCGTAATACGCACCCCAATGTTTATTGCAGTGTTATCTAAAATAGCCAAACTATAGAAGCAGTCCAAGTGTCCATTGACTGATGAATGGATAAATAAGATGTGGTGTGTATATACAATGGGATATTACTCAGCCATCAAAAATAACGAAATCTTGCCATTGGCAATGTTGTGGATAAAGCTAGAAAGTATATAATGCTAGCGAAATGAGTCAGTCAGAGAAAGACAAATACCATATGATCTCACTCATATGTGGAATTTAAGAAACAAAACAAATGATCATAGAGGAAAAAAAGAAAAGAGAGAAAAAAACCAAGAAAGAGAC
Organism: Vulpes vulpes; assembly: GCF_048418805.1. Taxonomy (NCBI): domain Eukaryota; kingdom Metazoa; phylum Chordata; class Mammalia; order Carnivora; family Canidae; genus Vulpes; species Vulpes vulpes. The sequence goes on along the minus strand of NC_132786.1, from coordinate 4,333,916 downwards.
TCTTACTACAGAGAACACACTAAGGGTTGCTGGAGGGGTGGTGGGTGGAGGGTGAGTTAAATGGGTGATAGGAAGTAAGGAGGGCACTTTCGATGAGCAATGGATGTTGTATGTAAGTGATGAATCACTAAATTGTATACCTGAAACTAATATCACATTATAAGTTGACCAACTGAAATTCAAATCAAAACAAAACAAAAAACCTTTTACCGCATGTGGCTGTATTTGTTCATAAAGGAAAAGTCTTAGGCCTAAGTTATGTTTCCCTTAGAAATGTTTTCTAAAAACTCTTGTCATTTCATTAACCCCTTTGGGGGAAGCCCAGTGAGGGTCTTTTCAGAAGGGAAAAGTGATCCTGAGAGAGCATATTTGTCAGTCAGTAGATCATACCACCCAAATGTAGTATGTGTGGGAAGAACAGAAGAGAACCCTAGAGCATTAGCACCCTTGGCTCAGGCAGCCTCTGCTCTGATGAGAGATGTGGGAGGCAGGCAGCACCGCTGGGGCCTGATCACTGGGGTTGGCACCAGCAGCAGTAAAGCCCTATGGGAGCACAAGAGGACGAAAGCGGCAGCTGTCCTAAAATAGCCAAGAGGACTCTACTCCACAGCACGCAGGTGGGACAGCTCTAGGTAACATGCATTTTTATGCCACAAAATTGGAGCCTTTAAATATTATTCTGTGACTATCTGTGACTCTGTCACCTCTTTTCCCCTTAGTTTGGTATGACCGGGCATAAAACAGAACAAGTTATTTCTCTTTCTCCCCTCTCTTCCCTCTCCCTTTCTCTTTCTCTCTTCATCTCTCCCTCTTCTTTTACTCTGAAAACTTCTCAGGGGGCATCTTTGTAGACAGGGAATTCAGTCAAAGAGCTTAGACCTCTCTCTTATCTAGGCTCACCACGGGCACATGCTCTGTCTTCCTAGAACAAAGGATGGGTTTTTGTGAAGCATGAAACCCTCTGGCCCAAAAGTGTAAGAGTAAGTGTGAGGTTGTTTTCCCGTAACTTCTTTGTATATTTTGTTTTGTTGCCAGGCCTGCTCCAGGACTCTTCTGCATTTATTACCAGTGTGGGCCGAAGAGTTCCTCTGAGTTCTTGATTGTTTCAAAACTCACAATTCCCTTTCCCATCATCTTAATATTTACATATTAGGGTATGGATACATTAAAACATCTTAAAGTGAAATGTAAAGAAAATTTCTATCAGTTTATGTATTACAGATGACAAGTCCTACATTGAAATAGGCTTGTAGGAAAAAAAAAAAAAAAAAGATTCCTAAAGGGGGCCTAAGTACTGATCGAAATTTAATTCAGCACTTCAGTATATTTGTGCTTGACGTAAAGGAGATTTGGAATAGTGTAGTGAATTTTCCAGTGCAGCGTTTTGGGGTGGTTAATTACCATATACTGTACACCATCTAACCCAGAACTCCAAGTAAACTAGGACTACAAGGAGTTTAGCAGACTCTTAATCTACCTCTCCTATTTGCAAGTGGGGAAACCAGCTCAGGGAAGAACATGGCCTAAGCGCTGAGCTAACTCGTAGTAGAACCTAGCCCCAAAGCCAAAGTTAGGGACTCCTATGCCAAGCTTTTCCTAATTTTTTATCAAGTTTCCTTCTTTGTCCTGCAACCCATTGCTTAGATATGTTAGCGTGTTCTAGAGGACACACTTGAGCTCATCTGATTCTAGGGTATTATGTCAAAGTAATAAGTCATTCCTGGTGATTCTCTGATATAGATGATGTAAAATTATTCCCAGCATGGAAGATAAAACAGTTGAAAAATTGTGCAGTCAGCATACCCACAGCCAACTGAATAATTGAAGTTCATTTATTTTACATCTTATGTCACATGAATAGACCAGAGCACACCAAACTATTGAGTTATTAGGATTACATCTGTTAGGTATCAAGTTGACATCTCAATTTGGTTATTTCTAGGCCATATGAGTAGTGTCATAACTGTATTCGATCAGTGGTTTTCAACTGTGGCTTTGCATCAAAACCATCCAGGTATGAGTTAAATCAGAATCTCTGGAGGGAGAGTCTAAGCATTGATATTTAAAGGTTTCTGATTTTTTTAAATTTATAAAACTTTTTTGCCAATAATGCTATATCATAGTGCTTATGAATTTCTTTAGCACAAAAGGTAATTTTAATCACAGTACTTAGAAATGTAGATTGATATTAAATCTATTTGTAATCATAAAATAGAAATAAGAGAGAAATACACTAATTTCAAATATATTCTGATTCTATCATGCAGTGGAATTTGGACCTCCTTTTTTGACCCATACTCAATCTATAAAATAAGAATAATACTTTCTCTTAAAATAAGCATAAGAATTAAATTAGCCACATGATACATTTTGCACATAGCAAGTGCTCCATGATAATGATGATGATGATGATGATGATGATGGTAATTACATTTACTAGTAATACTTTAACCTCAAGAAGTTAAATATCCTTCCCATAGTCATACACCTAATTAAGGCTAGAGTCACGATTCCAATTTGCAACATATTCATCATAATCTAAACTCTTACCACCAGTTTCAGCTTATTTAGTGTGAAGTTAAAGATAGTTTGAGGCTAATGGAGTGGCATAGAGAAATGCAAAATGTCAAAGTCTATGTATATGTGCAAAGCACTTTTAAATTAAATATATTTATATATTTAGATGTCCGCTAGGAAGCATAAGTAAAAAGAGGAGAGAGATAGGGCCATGGAGGTGATATTTTGCAGGTGTGACCCAGTGAGGGTACTTGAAATTCTGGGTAAAATCATTTGAATTTCAACATTCAGGTGAAATTTTTCACTTGTCCTCATATAATGTAATCATTTGAAACCTTATCACACTTCAATTGAAAGTAATTTACAGCTGTTTCTATTGAGAGTTTATCATGTACAACACCCTTTTAACAATATGAAATACTGTCCAATCACTATGGTTGCCATATCTAATGGCTCTTCTGCACATGATCCCATAAATTACTTTAATGGAGCAGTAATTTTCTCTCATAACTTTGAGATTTTGTGGCTAATCTTTCTAGAACATATGTTCACAGACACTAAAGACAGCACTCTGACTTATAGTGCCAGGTAATAACAGAGATATACTTCAAGAGAGCAATTTCTTTACTGACCCTTGGTAAGAACTCAGAAAAATGATGCGAAACCCATGAGTTGGTTTTTTAATTAGAAGACTGAGCATTCATCTCTGCTGCCTTTTACATGTGCAGGAAGAGTGCCAGCTATGGCCATCTTACAAGCTGGGGAGATAAGCAGTGTCCTGCACCTGCGCTCCTTACGTATTATGGGCGTTAATCCTCAGCCCAAGAGCAAAGATCAGCCCTGTCAAATTGCATTTTATCATCTTGGAAAGACTCTTGTGATAAGGTAAAGGATGAACAAAGCTTTTTTACTTTGTTGGGGCTGGTTATCAGTGTCTGTGTGATAATTATACTAATAACATTGCTCCACCATATTAGGAAACCAGCCAATGGGTAGTTTTTTTATTTTATTTTTATTTTTTATTTTTATTTTTTTTAACTATTGCTATGGCTGTTTGTTAAAACATGAAACACCCCAGTGGCACCAAAATCCTTCAGCAGAAGGAGATGTCATGGTTTAAAAATGAGAGTTAGTGGTTTTATGTATCCTACCTCACAAACTTGTTTTATCACATTATATTTGATGTCTAAAAAAGCAGATGTAAAGCATTCCAAAACTCTGTATAGGTGGTAACAAAAAGTCAAGCAGCATTTTTAAAGATTTTTATTTATTTATTCATGAGAGACACAGAGACCCAGGCAGAAGGAGAAGCAGGCTCCATGCAGGGAGCCCGATGTGGGACTCGATCCCGGGTCTCCAGGATCATGCCCTGAGCTGAAGGTGGTGCTAAACCACTGAGCCACCAGGGCTACCCATCAAGCAGCATTTTTAACACTTGTCTTGAAGTTCAAGAAATGTATCAAACACGAATCACAAAGTGATAAAACCTACATGAAAAGCCCTGGAAGTGAAACTGACCACTTTCAAAGACATTTGTTTTTTAGTGGCAAAAAGACTGACCTGTTCTTTCTATCTCTTATGGACATTCCATTTTATTAAGAACATGAAAAATGCCATTTATATTTCTTTAAAAAGCATTTTCTAAAACTTTGAAGTCTAAGAGGTAAATGTCCACTGTAAATTTTACAAGATAGGAAAAAATATATATATAGTGCAACACAATTTGAGGAACTTTAATCATATGAATGTCTCACAGCTATAGAAATTTAATCAAATTCATTATGTGTGGGTTATGTGTATATATCTTTTTTTTTTTTTTTTTTTGGTCAGTAAGAATTTTATTCTGTACATTTCCAAAACAGGTTTATCTCCTGCATCTGTTGTTCAAAACACTTGTAATGTGAAACTCAGCCTGCCTTAAAATGCTTTCTAGACCTTTTTATTTATTTTTATTTTTTTTAACGATCTAATTTATTTATTCACGAGAGAGAGAGAGAGAGAGGCAGAGACACAGGCAGAGGGAGAAGCAGGCTCCATGCAGGGAGCCCAACGTGGGACTCGATCCCTAGAATCCGGGCTCACGCCCTGGGCCAAAGGCAGGCACCAAACCGCTGAGCCACCCAGGGATCCCCTCTAGACCCTTTTTATAATATACTGTTTATTAAATCAGAAACTCAAAACTTAGGTAAGTTTTGTCCTAAACCAGAAAACTTTGTAGACCAATTTTTAATTTTCATCAGTAGACTAACGAGCTTTATCTGTGGGGGGAAATAGCAAAAATTACACTTATGGTCCCATAATTATTTTCATTTGAAATTCACGATACTTAATCCTTAATGGTACTAAAAATATCCTTGCAAACATCAGAAAATGCTGCCTTCCTCTCAGTCAGTGGTTAAAATGGGAGGCAGCAAAATGAGAGCATCAGAGACCTCAGTTCTAGTCCTAAACCCACTGCCAGCCACTTCCCCAAGCTGGGGGTTCCATTTGTAAATTATGTGCCACAGACATTGAAAAATTTAAGTATGGATCTGTGAATGTTCTCGGCAGAACCCCACTCTGTTGCTTTAAAACCAAGCCAGACAATTATTCTACAAGGAAAGAATATAGCAAAAGTAATTTTCCAACATTCTCGTTTTATCCTTTCTTCTGTAAAATAGATGCTGCAAGCCTTCCAAGTGTCTCTAGCCTTGGGGAGATAAAACTTCCTTTACTTGCAACAGTATTTATGTATGCAATTGATTCTAGAAACAAGGGATGCATTTTTAAGGATGGCTTGGTTTTCATTTGAAAAAAAAAAAAAAACAACACACGAGACTTTGCACTAAAAGCATTAAATCAGGTACAGTTTATGTGGCAACGAACCAAGGAACACCAGACAGTAAATAATGCAGAGAATACTGCACATTCAAACACTCAGGAAGAAAATGAGAAGAAAAGAAACTGCCCAAGTATCGAACTAACAGAAAGGGCATAAACTAAACAGTGACTGACAGTCCAAAATTACTTTCATTCCTTCTTTACACTCTTCACTCACTGGCTTCTTTATAACTTTCAATTAACCCACCCTCTCTGCTTGCAATTTCTCTTTTTTACTGCCAATGATATTTTAAAAGAGATGCTAAATTATAGATTCAGACATATTTTGAGAAGATTTTTTGCTGGTGTGTGTGTGTGTATGTGTGTGTGTGTGCTTCAGATTTCAAATTTCAAAGGGTATAGAACTCCCTTAACTAAAAAAAAAAAAAAAAAAAAATTTGGTGTCAAATTCTAGATTGTAACAGCCCAGCCAGCAGTGACCTGCCCACCTAGTAAAGAGTGAGGCACCCAATACTCTCCTGACAGTGAAGAGCCCCCCGACCCCCAACTACATCATCCTGAAGCCTGGCTTTTGCCTATGATATGTGGGCAGCATTATCCAGTGTTTGGAAAACATTTGTATTTATCACATTGTTTGTCTTTATATAAGAAGTTTCTCACAGATACTTCAGGTCTGGAAACAAATCCAATTTTCCTAAACATGTAGAATCCATTCAGAAATCAAAATTAGGGCTTTGTTTCTTTAAATAAAAGACATTTTATTTTCCAGTTTTCAAAAATCTGTTGTGTCTCCCCAAAAAGAGCAAAGGTTGATTTGAGTGGCCTAAGGCCAAATGGCCCCCTTCCTGACCACTTCATTTGTGAATCCCACCCCACGTAAGAAATCCATCATCCGTGCCCACCAGCTCCTCTAGACCAGAATTAATTAACCACATACGTTCTCTTGGTCTTTAGATGTTCATGCAACTCAACTTTTGCTTTTCCAAGCTCTAGAACACAATAAAAACAAGAAGTTTGCATGTGACTTTAGAAAGATTACGCATCACTCACTACATGTTGAATGCACAGCAAGTAATGCAGTTTATTAGTTAATGGTGCTTACCCTTAAAAGTCACTTGTCAAAGAATCACCCACTTGTGGTCAAATTAAAAGGGACATTTAGAAATAGTGTTTCCTTGGCATTACTCTGTATTTCTGGAGCAAAAGGAAATGATTACAGACTCTTACCCAGGTATTAGTTTGTGTTTTGTCATGACAGCAAATACAGCTTCCGGAATGTGTATGCTAATAACTGCAGTGAAAGGTAGAAAGAAATGAACCCCAGGCACCTCATGCATGTTTTGAGTGGATAGATTATTTATAATTTAGAAGTCCCAAAGGACCACACTGAGGCCATCATTTAAGGTATGCTTAAGCCTATAGGAAAAACTAGACTATGGATAGTTTTACAAGGCAGCAGAGAAAGGCTCCTTCAGGAGGGACCAGCAGAAGAAAATAATAAGATTGTGTGCGGCATGTAAAGAAAATTATAAACAGGTAAGTCCAGATAATATTTGTCAATGGCAAGAAATCTATTTTTAGTTAACGTTAAATATAAAAGTATATGTTCACATAGACATACAGGCATGGAAAAACATACACCAAGAGTTAAACGACTTTTTGTTCTGCACCATTATTGGAAATCTCCAAATTTCTTTCCTTTGTCCCTACCTTGTGTTCTGGAAGACTTTTTAAAAATTTTCTCTTAATGATAGTTTACTTCCACTTTCTCATTAGTGCTGAAGCTGCAGGATACAGTCTCAGGGACACTGAGTAATAGTATTGTATGATAATTTTTACTCGTGAACTTCCTTGATTTCTGCAAAAGTCACCTTTCTCTCTTTTCAAAGGGGTCCCCCTTGTTCAGCTAAGGACAACCTCTCTCCTGAAATACAAAGGAAAGACTTGCAACATTATGGGATGATGGGACTTTCCATCCTCTTTTCCCCTAGTGTAGCTTAGAACAAAAGTAGTTTTTATAATTGTCTAAAAGCCAGAATGGCATAAAATCAGAAAAGAACAGTTTTACTGAAATTCACATTTTTAATTTCTTGTAGTAAATAATATCACAAAAGATCAACCAAAGAAATTATGTGTGGGAATTACTACCTTACTACCCCTGTCTGTTCGCAATAATTTAAAGTTTGCAAAGTCTTTTTATCAAGTAAATTCAAAAGCTCTGTAATAACTGAGAGGTAGTTAAACTGATCTTAGAAAGCAGATATGTAATTGCTGATTTTTTTTTTTTAAATTAAGGTATGACAATGTGATTGGAATTTAAATTCAGTGTTAGACTGGGAGCCTAGGCTTTAAAAGAGTACCTGTAGGTTTTTGTTTTATGATTCTATTTTAAACTGTACTCAAAGCCTAAAGATTTAATTGCAACCTCACTAATTTGTTTCCAGATATATTAAGCTTAAGGTTTAAGTAAAATGTTAACACAATATTTAATTCTTAACTCATTCTTTAAGATATGCATTTGCTTTACATTTTTGGAGAAAAAATGACTCATCTAGTCTGACAGTATGTTGACTTAATTCCTTTATAGCATAAAACTTGCATACAAGCCAAATATTTTCTCAAGCTTTAAAAATATGCCTCCAACTGAAACTGTTTTTTTTTTTTTTGAGATTTTCTGGTATCCCCCCAAATGCCCTTATTTCCAATTTGAAAATATATGCCAATTAGATACAGTTTGGAAATATAAGGAAAAGCAATGACGTCTCTGAGGGCAATCTTCTACAAGTTGTCAGTTTTTAAATTGAGGATCCAGAAAATGTCGATGGTTTAAATGTTTATGCTTGATGTTGTGGCAAATGGATAGATAGTTGACTTGAACAACTGAGTAATTTAAGAGTGAACAGCTTAATTGCTACATTAAAAAATGGAAAGCCTGAGTCCCAAAATAAGAGACATATTCTACACTGCTTTCCCCTAGGATTTGTTTAAGTGGGTGTTACTAGAGAAACAGCAGTCTTATTAGTTTTAACATACTTAAATTTGTGTTCCTGACTCACAGTGTCTCACATTTTTACAAGTTCAGCCAACTGCATTAATATATTCTCTGTTTTTTTGTTTTTTTTGTTTTTTTTTTACCTGAAGTGTTACATAAGTGCGTGAGATCTCCACTTAACCTGTGTTTATTCTGTGGAAGAAAAACTTACAGTATTACCACATATATATTCCTTTTTCTGATAGTCTAGGTGGGAGTCTTCCTCAGTAGAAAGATGAGCCTGGTACAGAACATCTTTTATTTATTTAGTTTTAAATATTTTATTTATTTATTCATGAGAGACAGAGAGAGAGAGACAGAGACAGAGACACTGGCAGAGGGAGAAGCAGGCTCCATGCAGGGAGCCCGACGCAGGACTCGATCCCGGGACTCCAAGATCAGGCCCTGGGCTGAAGCGGCGCTAAACCGTTGAGCCACCAGGGCTGCCTGCAGAACATCTTTTATTTATTTTCAAACTAGACTCTGCATTTATCATGCTTTTTTGGACCTTTTTTTTTTTTTTTTTTTTTTTTTTTGTCCTGTGTGTGAATTCCAAGGGAGTATTTTGGTGGGAGAATTGTTTAGTGATAATAATTTCATCTGTTTCTTGGCATTTTTTCAGTAGTACATATTTTTTTTTAATATTTTTTTTTATTTGAGGGAGAGAGTACATAAGCAAGGGGAGCAGCAGGCAGAGCGAGAGGGAGAAGCAGGCTCCCTGCTGAACAGAGAGCCTGACATGGGGCTTGATCCCAGGACCCTAGGATCATGACCTGAGCTGAAGGCAGACACTGAATTAACTAAACCACCCAGACGCCCCATGTATATATTTAAATTTCAAGTTTATTTCTCTTCCTTCAAAAATTATCTTAATACATCGAAACATACTATCTTTTCCCAACCTTGATCCTATATTCATTTGCTCAACCAAATACATCTTCTATTATGAAGATGTATGTCAGTTGCTGCCAAAGAAAAGCTTCTTCATTTTCTAGTACTTCATTCTCCAAATAATGATTGTACATGTGATTTCCCTTAATATCAATGTAATCAGCAAGTATATCTTTTGATTCTTTCTTTAAAGCATCTCTGGAAATTGTCTCCTCTTGCCACTTCTTGGGGACATATAATCGAAGAGAGATAGACTGCAGCAAATGGGACACTGTCTGATTTTTTTTTATTTGTTATAATTTTTATTTATTTTTATTTTATTTATTATTTATTTATTTATTTATTTATTTATTTATTTATTTATTTTTGCGGGGAGGACGCTGTCTGATTATGTCTTGAAATATCAGCCTCAATTTTAGTGGAGAGAATTGATCACCAAGGGACAGTCTTAATGTGCTTATCCAAGATATCAGACACCCAAGAGCTTTAACATCACTTATGCCAAACTTCTCACTATTGCTTTTTTCTGGAGGATTGTGAACTCAACTTTTAATATTTCTCTTCATGTGCTTGGAAAAAAGGCTTCCCTCCCCACCCACCCACCACCACCCCAAAAAGAGTGGCTCACTGAGGTAAGCTAGTCAAAAAGGCTTGAGTTTATTCCTCAAAAATCCCAGCGGATGGAGTCTGAAAACTAGTCCTAAAGATAGTTCAATTTGAGTAGCAGCTTTTGGTAGTACCAAAAAATGGAATCCTTCCAAATCCTTCCACAGTGATTGCTCTATTCTCTTTCAAGACTGGAGTTATCATTACTAAAATGTGTGTATATGCATTCCCTCTTCTAATCCTTTTGCTTCTGGAGAAGCACACACTTTGTCACTTACCAAATAGTAGTACGGCCTCTGAATGGAACTAAAAGAGAAATTGTATACTAAAAAGGGAATAATTAAAAGACTTTTTGCAGCCTGCACAATTTCGTTTTTTTTTTTTTTTTAAATGTTTCAATAGGAGCAAATCCTGAATGGCTGAAACCAAAAGGGATGTTTCACCATGTCAGTCAGGAGGACTTGTCATCACATCCATATCTGCAAATTGGGGTTTTCCATTTTTTAGTTGGACCTCATCTAAGACAGTCACTACTTAGAGGAATATAACCCATTCCTATTATATCAATGACACGGAAAACAAAAGCACAGATAATTTGTGCTAAATAAAGAGGGAAGATACCAGTTTCAGGCTCAGAGGTGAAGTACACAGAGAACAGAGTGGCTGAAGACTCCACACAGTATGAACTTTGGTGGTCACATGAGACATGTCAGAGAAATCTGAAAATAGTTTGAAGGATCCTCTTGTGAAGAAGAAATGTCCCATTCAAATAACCCATTCATTCAATAAACATTTATTGGTACCTAATAGGTGCTGGTCACTCTGCTGGGAGTTTAAGATGTCTTAGTGCATTAGAAGTAATATAGACCTAAGCTTCCCTTCCCTTTCCAGAATACATTACAGTTGAAAAACAGTATCACAGGAGAAGAAGATCAACAAGTCCTGGGAGAAGAGAAATTCAAAATGGAACAGAAAAGAAAATAGTTGTCTTTAATCCACACTAGTTGTATGAGTGAGTGTGTGTGTGTTGATCAGATTTTTATGAAGGAAGACTTGAGAACTGATATCTGATCTGAACTGAATTTTTTTTGGAATTATTTATAGTTTTCTTCAAGTAATGCTTTGTCATATATATAATTCTGTTCCTGTTTTTTATTTTTATTTTTTCTTAATTTTTATGGCCGCAAACTATTTTACCCAAGGTAAGAAAATACACAAAGAATATTGGTCAGTTCTCTAGTTGAAGTTAGGGTGGTGATATAGCAGAGGAAAAAAAAAAAGCCAAGAATAAGGCTTATTGGTGGCTTCCAGTTTTTCTGCATAGTAGGGACTTTGGGTAACAATTCTGGTGGTGGTGGATGGGCATCTTGTTTGTGTATGAAAAACACTGTCTTTGTTTAGGCTTTGTGCTTATTTGTGGTTGTTTGGAAGGGTCGCTATTGGGGATTATGTGAAGGTTATACTATATGGAATCATCCTTTGGAACTGCCACAGATAGTTACATATTCACGGGGAAGGACACCACTAATAATGTAGAATAATCTTTTCTCCACCACATGTAGCCAGTATTATCTGACCTCAGCCAAGGGATTTTTATTTTTTACTGATGGCTAAATTTTATTGGGAATTGTATTTCCTATCAAGGATGAAATTAGTCTCCCTGAGTGAGGTTCTTAGATTAAGTTGCAGGAAATATATTTTTGTAGCTCTAATTTTAATGTTAACTTAATGCCTATGTATCAGGAGCCATAGAAAATCTCAGCATTGATCCAGCAATTCCATTCCTAAGGAAAACACAAAAATAAAGAAACCTATGCCCCCCAAGTTTTTTTACCCCCCCAAGTTTATTGTTATATATTTATTTATGTTGCATATTATTTTTTAAAGATTATATTTATTTATTTGAGAGAGAGAGAGAGATCGAGCTCAAGTAGGGATGGGGAAGACAGAGGGAGAGGGAGAAGCAGACTCCCCGTGAGGCTGTTCCCAGGACCCAGAATCATCACTCGAGCTGAAGGCGGACATTTAACAGACTGAGCCACCCAGGCACCCCTGTATTGCATATTATTTTAAGTGCAGATGTTTAAAACTGCCCAAATACTTACAGAGTGGAATGACTGTACAGGTTATGAAGAGTCTACTAGATGTAATGCTACTAGATGCAATGTTATGTACCTATTAAAATTGCATTAATAAAATGTTTATTGTAATATACAATGAGATTCTACTGTCATGTTTAATATAATATTGTATATAATACACAATTTCATGATAAAAATGAAAGCATGGTTTTCACTATATTTATGTTGACTTATCATCAATCTGAGGACATTCTTTAAGTAAAATATATCTATCAGGAAAGGTTTTTGTAAGACTTCAGTTTGAGTAATATTTCATTTACATCTCAGAGGAGAGCTTTATTGGCTACCCTACGATTCTCGGGTCTAATAATACCTTAAGGAAAAAAAAAAACATGATAAACTCAAAATTAACTATGAGTCTACTAGTGAATTAGTAAGCCCAGTAATGCTGTCTTAGTGTAACAAAAATCTTCTTTGCTTCTGTTGGCTCCTAGCACTAAAATTGTTCTTAAATGTAAAGTCAGAGCTAAGATTATGATGTCTGTTTATAACAGCTGTCCCTGCAGTATGCACTGGTACGGATGCCTTGCACATTTTACATCTATAACGAGATATTCATTATATCTATTCCAATGTGAATCTTCAGATGCCCACTTTAGAAACAAGAACCAAAGAGTTACATGACCTACTGAAGGTCCCAAAGCTGGAAAATGGACAGGTTGTCATCTCTATATGGTCTCTCCCACCAGTCTTTTGGTGCTAGCTGCTTAAAGTGGCCAGGTTTCGCATAGTTTACAAAGTTTCAGATATTTTTTTTTAATTTTTATTTATTTATTTATTTATGATAGTCACAGAGAGAGAGAGAGAGAGGCAGAGACACAGGCGGAGGGAGAAGCAGGCTCCATGCACCGGGAGCCTGATGTGGGATTCGATCCCGGGTCTCCAGGATCGCGCCCTGGGCCAAAGGCAGGCGCCAAACCGCTGCGCCACCCAGGGATCCCAGTTTCAGATATTTCAACTCTATTTATAATTTACGTGAGAAATATCAGCTCACAGTTTGTGATTTCACTTTTTTTTGCAAGTGATTATTGGATGTAACTGTGCCTTACTCCTCAGCAGCCTGCCTTTAGTGTTTTGATATTCTAATTTTCACCATGTAATGAAATGGGCAATGTGCACAATGCTATATTTTTGAATTGAACAAAGACATGGGAACAGTATATAAAATCATAAAATCAACTCCCCTAGAAGAAAGTGGACTCTCCAATAGGTGAAATAAAAGAATGTCCTGATGTACTGATAGTTATTTGTCTTCACAACATTGTGAAGTTATTTGTCTTCACAATGTTGTCCATAACAGGAAACAAGAGCAAAGATAATGATTGGAAACATATATCAATAAGATGTAGGCATGAATGCAAGTGTTTGTAATTCTCTTTCTCTGATTTTCTCTCTGAGTATGAAAACATCTAAAAGCCTATTCTCTATTCCAGAGACATATTTAGTATTGTTCACTGGCAGCACACATTTCTCCCTACCATCACATTTATTATTGTTTAATCAAATAGTGACAAGTCAAGTGGTTCAGAAAGAAACCAAGTAAATGAATCCCCATCAGTCTTTACATAATTAATGGTATTCCCTGTGGACTGGGCAATTTATTAAATTGCTGAGCAGAACCACTTCAGATAAACATATTTATATATTCTGTGAAAGACTATTCTAGAAACTTTGGAATGTTTGAAACTAAAGTCTGTAGATTTTTAAAAGTGTTTAAATATGACAATGTTTTAGGAGAACGGAAATTATCAATAGCGCCCTTTACTGCTTTTTCCATTTTGAGAATCTTTAATGCATTGTTATAGCAATTTTGAAGTGAAAATCACTTAGGAAAAAAACAATATGAGAAATTAAGATATTACAAAAAGTATATAATATGGGAGAAATATTGATGTCTAGGGAAAAGATATTTAATCTGCTATACTTCAGACGATGTACTTTTCTCCCTGAAGATTAAATTACGTATGAAACTGATATATGATGCAGCCAACCATAGTGTATATATATGTATATATATACAATTAATGATGAAATGTTTAACACAGCAACTTGCATCTTTCAAAATATTGTTTAATGTTTAAGGCTGGTGAAAATATACTTAAAGAATATCTTTTCCGTTCATTAAGATTAAGGTTTGTATAGGGAGTCCTAGACGGTAGTTTTATTTTTCAAATGGCCCAGGAGACCACAGCAGCAGTGATTCTCCATAAGGCCACCAACATAACAAGATAAATCTGGAAAAAGCAGGCTATTAGAATCCATTATTAGAGAATTTAATAACTTTAGGTTCATTTTTTGCCTAATATTGGAAATTAGAACTATTCAAAACAGTATACCCAAAATGTAGTACATATGTTCAAAATGCCACCTAATATTTTATGAATGTATTTATAAGAATAAGATAATATTTACATAACATTACCAGTTCTCCCTTGCATTTAGCTAGAATGCAGAGGATGATTGATGTCTCTGTTTTAGTTGTAGTTCAAAACCTCCTTTTTGTCTCTTATTTTGTTCTGATCCTTATCAATCCTGTTCTGTATCCTGTAATTTCTTTTCTTTTCTTTTTTTTTTTTTTTTTTGGAGAGGGGATGAGTTATTTTTTAATTTTATTTTTTAAAATTTTAAAATTTTAATTTTATTTTTTAAAATTTTAACCATGTGGTTACCATACAGTGTTCTATTAGTTTCAGGTGTAAAATATAGTGATTCAACACCTCCCATATGTTCCCAGTCCTCATCAAGTTAAGGGCATTCTTAATCCCCTCCCCCTATATCGTCCATTCCCCCCCACTCACCTTCTGTTTATTCTCTGTTGTTAAGATAGCCTGTAATTTCTTTTTTTATATTTTTTAAGTAGGCTCTCTGCCCAATTGTAGGGCTTGAACTCAGATCCCGAGATCAAGAGCCGTATGCCGTACCCCCTGAGCCAGCCAGGTGCCCCCCCCCCAAGATTGTAATTTCTAAAGTTGAAATACCAATAACAGAATACACTTAGTCTGTGTAATGATATAGTAATTATTCTTTAAAATCAAAGCTATCCTTGTTGACAGCGCCCTTTACTTCCACTGCCCTTTTTATTTACATTTTTCATTGTTACTTGACAAATCTGTGTAAGCTCAGGAGTCGAATCTCTCTACATGAACGCACCACTTCACCCTTGGAAGGCCGGGGGATGGATGCTGTGTAGTCTTCCATGATTTGTTAAAGTGAAAACGATGGCTTCTCAGTAGATGGCGTTCCTGGAAAATCCTGTCACATTATTTGAACATCCCTTCTTCTGTGGAGGCTAAGCAAGCTAAGGCCACGACGTTTTTCTTGCTTAGCTGAGTGGCTGTTACACAGGCTGTGCCTTTGAAGGCAGGAAACGCAATTGGGAAAGTGGCAAATCCTGCTGCCCTTGCTTAAAAAGCTTGATACGTCACGTGACGCCTGCTTAGTTAGGCAAGAGTTCAGTTTTTCTAGTGTTGAGCTCTGAAAAATAGACTTGTGTTGATATTCAACAATATAATGCTTTCTACCAAACAAAAACTTACCAGATACAGCATTCTGAAAGGAGATTCTCTAGCAGACACTATTTGCTTCTTTTTAATGTTGGGGACTGGGAACAACCAACTCCTTATTCATACACTATTTTTTTTTAATATTTCACTGCTGCATAGGATGCCCACCTTCAAGAAAGGAGGAGAGGAGAAGAAATGAGAGGTAGCCTGGCCAACATTATAAAATGGTGGTGTCAGTGCAAGCCTAACTGATAACTCTGAGGCAAATGTATGTGGTTTTATTTCAACTGGCTTGACCTGGTGACCTAGCAGTTGACCCTCCACCCCCCCAGCTCACTCTCTACACTTGTCTCCTCGGCTTGCTGCCTCAGAAAGCTGGACAGAGGGCAGCCCTGGTGACTCAGCTGTTTAGCGCCGCCTTCATCCCAGGGCCTGATCCTGGAGATCTGGGATCGAGTCCCATGTTGGGCTCCCTGCATGGAGCCTGCTTCTCCCCCTGCCTGTGTCTCTGCCCCCCCCCCCCTCATTCTCTCTCTCTCTGGGTGTGTGTCTCTCATGAATAAATAAATAAAATCTTAAAAAAAAGAAAGCTGGACAGAGACCACCCTTTCCTCTCATGTCCAGCTGTGTTATATACATAGAGCACCTGTGAAGACTGGAGTAAAGCGTTTGTTCCCCAGTTCTTGCCCTGAAGCTGTATGAGCTGGGGGCAGAGTCTTCTCTGAATTGAAGGTCACAATCCTGTCAAAGGTCCTTCTTCTCATAGCTCTGTGTCACTCTGGGCTCTGGCAAAGGCTGTTATATTGTAGGGATGGTGGGAGTGGTACCAGCATCCCAAGCGTCTCTAATCCCAGGGTCCTGTGATCCCAGAGGTTTTCACCAGTGATTCCCCAAAAAGTTAAGGTCCTGGGTGATTCACTCAGATTTTAAAATTTTGAAATTAGAAGGTAAATCTTTGATACAAAAAACTTTCTTTAAAGATTATGTGTAGGGATCCCTGGGTGGCACAGCGGTTTGGCGCCTGCCTTTGGCCCAGGGCACAATCCTGGAGACCTGGGATCGAATCCCACATCGGGCTCCCGGTGCATGGAGCCTGCTTCTCCCTCTGCCTGTGTCTCTGCCTCTCTCTCTCTCCCTCTCTGTGTGACTATCATAAATAAATAAAAAATTAAAAAAAAAGAATTAAAGATTATGTGTATTTCACTGCACATGATGCATATCCTCGATAATATTTGGATCCCATAGACTGAAATAAAATAATCTGTGATCAAAAAACAATCTGATCTGTAATGTAGCTTCAGACTACTAAGCATATTATCTTAATCATATATATTTATTTGGTGATACTTTCCCTAAATGTGTTAAAAATAAACTGAGAACAATGACTAGAAGGTAAAAACAGAGGGTGATAAGGGATGGCTTGTCTTCTCTCCATTAATACTGACTTCTGAAAAGAGAATAATGGTAAAATGAGAAAGGAAGAGGAACTAACAATTTAGGCTTTATAAAGTCTTTAAAAAACATATCTTCTCATTTAGTTCTTATAACAGTTCTAGAAATAAGCATTATAGTTGCCTTCATTTAAAACATGTAGATACAAAAAAAAAAAAAAAACCAACATGTAGACGCTAAAGAGCTAACAATTTAAAAAGTCTATTCAACACTGAGGGGGGCACTTGATGGGATGAGCACTGGGTGTTATTCTGTATGTTGGTAAATTGAACACCAAAAATAAATAAATTTATCATAAAAAAAGTCTATTCAAGGCTGTACAGACAGTAGATAGTAAAACTGGAAATGAGACTCCAGACCTATTTACTATTTAGCTAAGTTGTATGTTAGTTAGCAGGTTTTAAACATTGACAACACTATTTTTCAAGGACATATCACAAACTAAAATCATTGACCTAGTTAGAAAAAAAAGAACCTGTTGAATAGATTTGTGATATGAATGTCAAGCATAGTTGTTAAAACTGACAGATATTGTTAGAGAAAGGGTATGGGGAACCATTTCAGCTAAGTTTTTATTGGGAGAGAGTCCATTTAATAATTAAGTGGAAATTGCAACAATTAGCCATTAGCTTTGAATACGTTCCTAAAGGAAAACAACACACTACCTTGTGATTAATAAAGCCTGTATGTACATGAAATTATTTTCAATATCTGAAATCTATCATTTAAAATATCATGAGAATTAGTTCCTTCATGATTCTCATATAACATCAAAGCTCTCTTTATGTGCTGTCAGGACAGAGTATTTCTGGGATACTATTAATCAGACTGAAGAAAGTAAAAATAGGTTTATGAAATAGTCTAGACCCAAAAGGGAGGGCAGACATTAACTTCTTGCCTGATATATTGGATACATTAATATACAATGCCTCTTCAGTACTTGACCTTAAGTGTCAGGAATGTAATGCACCATTTCTCTTTTTATAAGCAGTACTTTAAAAAGGTGTTACTTGTCAATATTTTGTGCTGCAAGGAGGAAACAGTGAAACACACAAAAGCATTAAATATACATCTTATTAAAAAATATAGTTAATCAGTTTACACACTTGTGTTCCTTTAATGCTAGACCTCCCCAATCAAACTTCCAGATTTAAATTAATCACTAACATGATGCTGTGGTGGCATAAACTTTATTTAAATCTAGCTTTTAATTTCGTCTAATATCACTGAGTTAATCGCATATTTTGTCTATAATTGAAATACATATTTAGATTTTTCTTTTATGCTATATTTGCTTGATTTTTATTCACACAGACTATGTAGCTTCTCAGCTAACACCACGTGTTCAACTAATAATGATCTCAAGTTAGAGAACCCAAGAGCACTTTTGACCTCTACTAGTCACCTAAAAACTGATTACTGTTTGACCAAGTGTTGTAGGCAATGTTAGTCTCAAAAATCAGACCTTTTTGCCCCTTTCCAGTGAGGGCTTTAAAGGCGTCAGATTCTTAATTCTGACTTATTTTAACCCCATATATTTACATGTAAGATTGGATTTTTAAAGTTTTTAGGCCAACTTACAACTAATAGCATAGTATAATGTATTATATAATATAGTAGGGAAAAGATGGGGTTTGAAATAAGAAAGCCATTAATTTAAATCTTATCTAAGATCTTATTTTTTTTTTTAATTTTTTTTTTTTTTTTTGTATTTATTTATGATAGTCACACAGAGAGAGAGAGAGGCAGAGACACAGGCAGAGGGAGAAGCAGGCTCCATGCACCGGGAGCCCGACGTGGGATTCGATCCTGGGTCTCCAGGATCGCGCCCTGGGCCAAAGGCAGGCGCTAAACCGCTGCGCCACCCAGGGATCCCTACGATCTTATTTAATCTCTTAGAGTCTTAGTTTTCTTAGATCTCATTGGGAATTAAAATGCTTCCTATTCAAGGTGTCTTGAGTTTAAAAAACATTATTCAAATAAAATTCTTCGTTCATAGTAGATTTCCATCAGTTTCAATTGCTTTCTTCTATCTCCTTCCTTTCACTTATTAATCACACCAATGTGCCAGACAATAGAAACCTTCTGGCTTATAAATTTTTTAATATATGACAGGAAAACATGTTTTTCATTCATTTCTGTAACAAGCATTTTTTGAGTATGGTTATCAGCAAAGAAAATAAATGAAACAAAACATAAATAGGAAGATAGATGGATGTAGGTAGCCAAATGAGCTTGCTCTTGATTGTTTGCTATGTTCGAAAGAAACAGAGATATTTTAACGATAGTGATTAGAACAAAGGTCTGGGACATATAGTTCAAATTTCTAAAAAATCTCTGATGGAACTTAAAGCATGAGAACAAGTAACTTGGGAGGTGAGAAAATATTTTTAAAAGTTTAGGCAAAAATAAAGCTTAATGTTCCAATACAGTCCCTGCCAGATTATTTTCTGTCCTTATTATTAAGGAATGAGTTTAAATAAAAATACAGATCCAAGTGTGTCTCACATTAATTGGGAGGTTATTCATGATAATCTGTCCTTATGGATAAAAAGATAGTGATTTTATTGAATTTGGAAAGTTCCTTTAGGATAAATATAATGAGGATTTAACAGTGGAAAAGCCAACCAGAATAATCATTTGTTCTTCTAAATGGAAAGTAACAGAACGGAGAAGAGATCTATTCACAGAAGATGCATTTTAGTGAGAAGGAATATTTCTCAGAGTTCTCACTTGTCAGAGTTCACAAACAAGGGTAATTGAAACCCTAAGACTTCAGAATCAAGAAATAGAAGTAATTATTTTCAAACTGGAAATCACCTCAGTTTATAATAATGTGTTTATATGTATTTTTATTTGTCTTAATGTTTGCATTCCCCATATAAGGGTAGACCATGCTTGCAAGAACCACATGCATTTGCATAGCATGATAAAGTAAATATCACATCTAGCACAATGCTAGGCACATAGTGGTTCCCAAGTAAATATGGGATGAGTCAACAATGAATAAGTGATTGATTGCATGAACGATAGAAAAAAAAAATCTGTTTTAATGTAGGAAAAGTTACCAAAATTCAGAAAGAAAATAAGTAGGGCTTTTTTTCTTTTTTTTTTCTTCTTCTTCTTTTTTTTTTTTAAGTTTCTAAAATCTCCTACTATCACTGTTTCTCACATTAGCAGACTAATTTAGGGGCAGAGAGCAGTGGTATTAATAGGCTAATTGTACTAAAAACAAAAACCAAACAACTGTGCGGATGAAAGTGACTTTGCCAAATTATTAATAAATACTGTTTGCATAAAAAGCTACTTCCTGATTATACATTTTTCAATATTTGAATTATACACTTAACACTCAATATATAAATTTTCATTTGATGAGAAAAAATTATAAGGCATAATAAAATGTCTACACTCTCTTCTCTCAAGAGAAATAAAGACTAATTATTTACAGTTGAAGTTAGACTGATTAGTTAGTGTTGCTTGTTCCTATGACTAATTAATGAGGAAATGGCGTGTCCTTACCCTTTGATTTGTTGCTGATTAATAAATCAATAAAGTATTACTGGAAGGAAAAAAAAGAACAGAAACACACTAATATAATGAGATGATGGTTGCCCCTTTTCACTTTCTGGATACTCATGGTCTCAAAAAAATCCACATCATAAATGAAATTAGCTGGGACTATTGCCAAATTTTTGAAGGAGGACAATTGATGGCTCATGAAGATTAAATTATTCATTCACCCCTGGAACATGAAACTTTAGGACAGAGTTGGGACACAGCCATTATGGTTTAAACTTGTCATTGTCCTTGCTGCTGTGTGTTCCATTTTTTAATAAACGGGAATTTCAAGCTTCTAGTTTGTTATTTCGGGTGTTTTAGAGATCCATCAGTTGTCGGGTATGTGTTTGTGACAGGTCTAGGATCTTCATAATGAACCCCTAGAAGAGGCTTCAGCCTTACCTTGGTCCTTGACAATTCGTAGGCAAACTGGTTTAAGACACATAAGCTGCCTCTCCTACAACTCTGCGTAGACCCATGCTACCTCCATATCCCTAGGATCTCCTTCATCTCTTTCTGGGACTCCTGAAACACTTCCCTCAACTCAGAGCTCATGTTGACTTCAGCCCTCTTGATTTATCCTGCTCTTAATTTATATCAATTACACTTCAAACTTAACCAGTCCAGTACCTAAAGGTGTAGTGCAAACCTGAATGTTCTGTGCCTACTGGATAATTCAACATTTTAAGACAGAAAAGCTCTAAGCTTCCAGTTGGTCCAGTTTGGCAAGTGAATTACTGCTTTTATCATCCTTGGGACCTTTGGTGAACTCTAAATCTTCCACTATCTATTTAGTAAGTCAAATGTGTCATAAAATCTTGTTTTAACAGCTTTATTGAAGTATAATTGATAAGCAGAAAACCCCTGAGCATATTTAATATATACAGTTTGATGAGTTTGGGAATATGCATACACCAGTGATACCATCATCACATTCAAGGTAATAAACATGTTGATCATTCCAATTGTTTGCAGAGATCTGAGGTACAACATGATGCCTATAGTTAACAATAAAGTGTTGTGCACTTAAAAATTTAAGAGACTAAATCTCATATTAAGTATTGTTTACTGCAGAAACAAAAACAAATTAAAAAAAACAAAACAACAACCAATGGACAGAGATTCGTAGAGTCTTAATAGTGGCTTCAAAAAATCACGTGCTTCCAGCCTAATCCCAGACTCCCAGTAATCAAGTGTTTCATATGATTCACACTATTAGTTAATGACAAATTTTAAATCACCAGATCCTTTGGTTTTCATCTATATTATGTGGTCTAACATTTGAATATAACTTTTCTATCTGGGTATGATTTTAAGAAAGATACAATTTGTATATTAAGCTATAATATATAAAAATATATATTATTGGGGATCCTTGGGTGGCTCAGAGGTTTAGAGCCTGCTTCTGTCCCAGGGCGTGATCCCAGGGTCCTAGGATTGAGTCCCATATTGGGCTCAATTTTTTGCATGGAGCCTGCTTCTTCTCCCTCTGCCTATGTCTCTGCCTCTCTCTCTCTGTGTCTCTCATGAATAAATAAATAAAATATTTTAAAAATCTGTATTATTTGATTTAAAATATATATGATTTTGATTTTTAAAATTGTTTCTTATCAAAAATCTTCATATAGTTGAATGAGTATCATGGCTGGCAGAATAGCAAATTGCAATATACAAATTCAGTATGGTTTTTGTAAGTCACACAAACAAGGAAAAATATGTAGACAAGTAATTGTTATAGACAAATTCATAGCCATTCTATGACTAGTAATTTTAATAAACTTTACTAATAAACTTGAAAATCTAGAAATATACATCTTTTTATACACTGTAGTTTATCACAATTCTGAACATACACATTCCTATTATATATCTGGTATGTATATCCCTGAAATTTCTTTTCTCAAGAGTAGTTCTGTAACTTTTAAGGATTTATTAATAATTTGCTATTAGATTTGAATAAATCGTCTCTAAATCATAGGTTTTAATTTCTAATTTACAATATTTCTTTATATTTGACCCACTAATTCTCAAGTGGACAAGCTGTTCCACTATAGCTATTCAAGTTTCTATAATATGTGGTCAGAGTGCCCTTGTGAAACTGCAATAATTTCAAGATATTATCACTTAATAAATAAATCTTTAAAAAAAAGATATTATCACTTAAATTTTTTCTGTAAGAATTAATATAAATTCATAGAAACATGCGCCCTGGGACAAAACTATTACTAAAATATGGACCAGGTACAAAAGAGAGAGAGACAAAAATACCTACATAGAAACATTATAAAGCAAAAATGAGAATATAAAAATTATAACATTAAAAGGCCAATGTCACCTTCACAAAAAAAAAAAAAAGAAAAGAAAAGAAAAAAAAGTAAGAACCTACCAGTTTTTGTCTGGTGATGGTCATTGATTTTACATCAAGGAAACGATGGATTTAGGAATTGATATTTGAAAGGTAGACATTTTTTCAAGATTTCTACTTTAGCTACAAAATTATATCTCCCTCAAAATTGAGGATAATTAGCATCATCCCAACTTAAACCTGTATTTTTTCACATATGTAAAGTGAAAGTCAGCTTCATGAGGAGTAACTGACTTCTTAATATTTAAGCAACTTTATACAAAGTAGATGCCTACAGCTTTTATGGTTAGATCAATTAATCAGTTTTCTTTTGCATTGCTTGATAGACAGGGTCCTCACATTGTTTACTGGTTAAAATTGGTTTGTGTTAGTATGGCCTATATCTATACTTTGTTTTCCTTTTTTTTTTTTCCTTCCGGAGCAACATTCAGTTCAACTTTGTTTTCTTTCATGTAGTGTGTGCCACTATTGAACCAAGATCTGGAGGGCGTGGTTTCACGTAAAGATAGTCAATTAGTTCCGGATCAGTTAGCCTTCTTGTATTTGAACAAAATGTCATGGAAATAAGATGACCAGGGTTAGACAATTGATGTACAACCCTGGGGGAAAAAAAAATAATCGAAGCAGTCTTGCCTACCTCTCCCCTTCCCATTCACAGGTGCGGCAGTGAACTTGGCCCCTTACCTAATGTTCTCTGATAAACATTGGACTTCTGTCAATCTTCCAGTGGTTTGTGGGAATAATAGCCATGTTTTCTGAACAGGTTACTGTAAGGATTAGTTGAGATGTTGTATAGATATAGATGAGTGGGGGAATGTTAAGGGTATACTCAGATTTTCCTTAAATGATTCAATCTCCCTTCCAAGCTTCTCCCTCTCTTCTGGAGATATCAGGTGGGAAAGCCTAAACCCAACCCGATCAAGTAATTAATATACTTTAGATTAAATCACTTACTGTTGGATACTTTCGGGTTCCCCCCTTCCCCCTCTCCTCTCTCTGCATATATGACCTAATTGCAGAGGATCAGAGCCT
Source organism: Vulpes vulpes (assembly GCF_048418805.1). NCBI lineage: Eukaryota > Metazoa > Chordata > Mammalia > Carnivora > Canidae > Vulpes > Vulpes vulpes. Next base: position 4,309,997 of record NC_132786.1, on the reverse strand, counting down.
GTGATGTCAAGCTGACCCTCCTGAGCATCTGGTCAACTCATGGATGGGCCTGCTGCTATCAGCTGAGGCACTCTTGGTCTAGTCTCTGATTTTTCTGCTGGCAGCTAACAAACCCTGTGATTTCCTAGTCCTACACAATGCTTCTGGGAAGTGTTGTCCCTCCCCCCTTGCTACCGGGGCTGCACCCTAATTCTCACATTACTGTAGGTCTCCTGATGACCACATTCAGGTTCAGACTGAAAGACTTTCAGCTAGGGTCAGTTGCGCACTTCCTCGGCAGCCCTTTCTGCAGGCTCCCAACTCAGACCCAAATCCAGCTTTTGAGTTTGTCCTATTCCTCTCCTGCTGCATTCCTAAGGGCACAGAGGGATTCCAGGCCCCTTTACACTATAAAGGCATATGGGGCTGCTCTCTGATACCTGCTCAGGCAGTCTCTCTTGTTAACCACATTGACTGGTGCTGTCTTCACTGTCTTGCAGCCACCCTAGCCAGCCGGCCAGAGAGGAGAGAGCCTGTGAGGTCACAGGCTCCCAGATACCTAAACAGGAAATGAGGAAATACACCCTCTGCCTGCTTTGAGGGTTCTTTCTATTTTACTGCTCCACCTCTCTCTCTAGCACAGAGAAGAAATATCGAGATACAGCTGTCTCACCACTAGATCTTGTCTCCCCTTCCCTTCTCCCCACCTGGAGGAGAAGGGATGGAATTTCTATTACTTTTCTATCCTGGGCTATGATCTGATCAGGCAGGCTTAGTGTTTGATATGTTAAACTGAATTAAAGGAGTTTAGAAAGTCATTTTCTACAGGTAAGGCCTAGCTTTCAAGACTCTGCTCTTGCTGCTGGGCATGAGCTTTGATATTCAAAGCCAATCAATGCCCTCTTTGTTCTAGGTCCTTTCCTCCCTGGGGCAATATGCTTCCTGACTCTCCCTTGTAGGTAAAAGCTTTGGAGGGGAAAACATTTTAGGGAAAAATAAAAATACGTCATTCTCATATCTCCTCACCAATGTGTTAAGTGCTTGTGTTACGTGCTATGTGATAAGTGCTTTCATATAATACGTCACTCAAGACTCACACAGTCTTATGAGGAAGATAATCACTCCATTGCATATATGGAAAGACACGTCTGAGGGGTTAAGTAACGTGTCCTAAAGGCCACATTTAGTACCTAGCAGGGCAGCTTTTGAGTTCAGATACTGTAATTCCAGACTTTGTATGTTCCCCAATCTAACAATGCCTTTTGGGGAGGACATATTTAAAATCTTTATTGAAAAGTTTAAATGTTCAAAACTCTAACAGATTTGATCTAGGGGTGAGGAGGAGGAGGTGAGAATAGTATATTTGAGAACAGAACCTTCAGACATCTTGGGGAGCACACACCAGCCAGGCCATGTACAATGAGTTTTCTTCTTTTTGCAGGGCTCAACCTGTTGTGCAAGATGCTCCTTTCTTTATCCTGATAGTTCAAGAATTGCAGTCAATCTGTTTTTTCCACTGCATTATTTCCATACATATATTCATGTTTAAAATAATGCTTTAGTTAATGACTTTGTTGATTAAGAGAAACCTGCAATATAGACAAAAGTTTTATATTTGAAAAGGTTGAATTAATGCATGAGTTTTATAAATGCTTGGATAAATTGCCCCATATTGAGAAAATTCTCTTTATTTTAGGAGTGGACACAAAAATCCTAGAGTCTATACCTTTGCATTTGATTTTCAGAAAAGATTTCTAATTTATTCTATCTGTAATGAAAAAGCAAAATCATCCATAAGCATTCTTGTTTAGGGTATAAATATTAGTCTAGTAAACTCAAAATTTTGTGAAACCTAAAGAATATTTTAACATCATCTGTAAATGTGTGACCTTGAAATCACAGAACTGGGCAAGACCATAACAGGTAATCTGCTTGGATACTTTAGGAGTTTTCTGATTTTGAACATTAAAAGTTCGAAGTCATCAATCTGGTTAAAAGATCACCAGAAAGATTTCAGAACTGACCAGAGTATTTTGTCATAATATTGTCAAGGGGTTTTGTGGGTGTGTGTGTGTTGTGTGTGTATATATGTGTGTGTGTCTTTTTGTGTAAATAATGAGGTCATCTTATAGCAATGCAAGAAAACATCTAATTGTTCGTAGCATGGAATAATTGAATTTTGTTTAGCCTTGGATCATGGGATGGTAGTTAAAATGGTCATGAAAAGCATAGTACAGACTACCCAACATGTTCCCCATAGGAACAAACAAAATGCCCTTCACAGAGAATTCTTGGTTTCTCTTTAGTACATTGTCTTCTTCCAGTTGATTAAAATTGATTATTTGGTGATGTCCGCTAGTATCTCACTCTTACTGAGATGAATCTGACATACCTCTGATGGCCAGGGCTGTCTTGTGTTCAGCGGTGTTCCTCATTGATTCAATGTAAAAAGATTAAAGTCTTCTCAATAGTGTAGCCTTTGCCCCACTGGGCAGCTACTGTAGAAATGCCCTTGGAAAGCACTGAATTTTATCAAAGAGTGAGAAATGACTGATTAATTTTTAATCTACCTGCTTCTGTAAATCTAAATTGCCATTCTCAGACTAATTTCATTTCAGCAGAATTGTTTATATGCATATAAAGTTATCATTTTTTAAGGTGAAATTTCAATACATGTCCAAATCTGTTGCCAAACCTCGAAATTAAAAAGAAATCTTCTTTGTAATTTTAAATAATGCTTTCATGCTTGCTATAAATCTCAGTACACTTTTTTGAGCATAAGCCTTGGCTATTGATCAATGTTATCATCCTCTTTCATTGAGTTAAATATCATGAAAATATTAGTGTTGGAAACTAAATAAAGGGAATTGTAAAACATACTCTATTTAACCCACAGACACTAGTATTTTCCTTTATCTGCATAATGACACTTGAAATCAATCAACTGTCAGATTACTTTTAGCTACTTTATCAGAATATGTGACATTGTTGCATAATGAGCAATCCATGAATTAATTTATCCAAACATGAATACTGGAAATTAAATAATGTGACTAGTATGACTATCTTGGTTTGTAGACTATTTCACTGGGAAGTACTGAGTTGAGCTATTTTATTCCAATGACTTTAGATTCAAATATCCTAGTTCCCAGAACATGTTCTCTAATTCACAGATGAATATCAGCACTAGGGATGAACACTGTATAATCTTTGTGTCTGCATCTCTAGAAAGAACCTGATTCCACCCATCAGTCAGTACCTGAATCCACTAAATTGGCCAACACGGTATCCTCATTCCTGTCCCACAGAGTTCAGAGGAGGATTTGCTTGGGTGGGGGCTGTGGTGCAGATTCTTCTACCCAGTGATCTAGACTCTCTCATTTTCCACACAGGTTTCGTTTTCTTTTATTATTTACATTGGCTTTTTAGGTTTCCGCTTCTTCATCTAGAAAGTTGGTATAATAATAGAGGTGAGAGAAAAAAAAAAATAATAGAGGTGAGAAAAAAATTTACTATGAAGCCAACAAAAATTAAACTTCAAGGCCCATGGACATTCACCCCCACAGTCTATAAAAACTCAGGTCTGTTTCTGTACATACTCCATAAGGATGCCATGAGGATTAAATGAGATCATGGAAAGCTGTGTGTCCACTGCAGTGCACAGAATGTGCTAAGCTATTTTCATTATAACATTTATTAAGCGTGAGGTTCTATGTAGTTTGTGAGGCAAAATACTCATTTGATATGGTGACTGTCGCTGTACTTACCACTCAACATTGTTTGCATTTACGTATCTGGCATTGTTATTTCCAGAAGGGAAAGTCTGTGTTGATCTTGTTTGCCTTTCAACTCTGGCCACCAGCATGGTTCATGCCACTGGACGCACCAAAAATACCATGCACCAAAGATACAGTAAATATGTATGTATGTATCAGTACATACTGAACATGATTTAGCCTTTCAGAATAATATTCAAATTGTGAAATAAAGTAGATTAATAACCAGAATCGTTACCTTAAAGATACCATTGTCACGTTGTTTGTGCAATTAATGACTTGCCCTACTACAATCTATAATTTTTTAAATTGTCTTAATTTTCCATGGATTCTATAAAGTTCATATACATACATTCAAGAAACAGGCTACAGTGCTTTGTCCTAATAACCCCAGGAAAATGACATTAATGTAAATAATATAATTAAGTGTTCATATAAGTGATTATTGTCTTATAATTGATTTATCTGTTAGTCAAACACATGTTAATGGTCGTATTGGATGGACCCTGTGTGAAAGCATCTGCCACTCAGTCCACACATGCACAGGAACATTCAGTTTAAGGTTATAGAAAATCTGCTCAGATTGATAATGTCAACCCATCACATTTCAGTTAAACAAACATCAAATCAAATGATGCATGACACAGATGCATAAATAGTATGTACATGGCAAATTTCTAGCCATAAATGCGTAGAATCTTCTGGTTTGTAAACTTGAACTACATTCTTAAATTTTGGCTGTTAAGAAGAAACTGATGTAAAAATAACTCATAGTTCTGAAATAATTCAAGTACCAATTTACTTGGAAACAATTTTTACAAAAATTTTTTTTTTGCATTCAAAACTCTCCTCTCCTGAAGTTATTATCCTAATTAAAAAAGCAATCATTCCGCTGAAAGTAAACATTTCCTATGATAGGACATATTAAGCTGTATGCACATCACACTCTCTTGTGATTTCTTCAAAAATAAAATTAACCCATCCATGTTCTCAGGGTTAGTTCAAGGTAATTCTAAACCATCATAAGCTGAAAATCATTACATAATTGAACTTCATTACAAGATAAGTGATTTCTGACAAAATTGCCACTTTATGGAATTGATCAGGACAAATGTCATTCCACAAAAGAATTCTCCTTGTGAAAATGAAAAATATTCTGTGCATTTATAAGGAACTTTGTGGGACGCCCGGGTGGCTCAGAAGTTTGGCGCCTGCCTTCGGCCCAGGGTGTGATCCTGGAGACCCGGGATCGAGACCCACATGGAGCTCCCTGCATGGAGCCTGCTTCTTCCTCTGCCTGTGTCTCTGCCTCCCTCTCTGTATCTCTCATGAATAAATAAATAAAATCCTTAAGTATATATATATATTTAATATATATACATATATATATATGGAACTTTGTAAAATTTGTTAAAGTTATAGCATGGAATGAATTATCTTAATACTTTTCTAATCTTCTCAAATATCTAGGAAAAATGCTTTCCATGTAGAAGGCACTTGATGCATTCAGTGTGAACTGAATTGAATTCAGACAAGGAAAGCCAGAGGCATTTGTGAGAGGGTTGTTCTCAAATTCTCTCCCTGTTTTCTCCCTTCCTCCAATATCATACTTGCTTTTATAAAGGATATTTCATTCTCCCATTTGATTTAACGACTGGCTTAGTTTGAGTTCCCCCCAGAAGCAGACCCTTAAGGAAGATTCACGTATAAGTAGTTTATTTGGGAGTTGAAGAGAAAGAAACACTGGCAGGAGTGTGCAAAGTGAGATAAGGAGGGGAGGACAGTCCATAAAGCTTTATTTTCAAAGCAGCAGTTCCTAAAGGCAACAGGGCACCTAATCCCGTGGGAGATACTCAGGAACCAGTGCTCAGAGCTCTGAGGGTGGTGCTCCAGGGCCATCTGTATATCAGCTCTTCCTAGTCTTTGGATGTTTTCCATGAGGGCTGCTCATGGGAGGATTAAGTTCCTGGCTTTTGCAGGATGCCATGGAAGTATCAAAGCGGCCTACAGTGATAAGAGAAAGCCCTTGGGAGAGGAAGCACAGGTGTTGGCTGGCTCTCGGGAGGCAGGCAGTGGTGGGTGAGACGGTAGAGGTATGAGGGGGGGGGAGTTGGCAGCCACAGCACCTCCTGTAATGACTTCCTCTGCTGAGCACTCTTCCAGAGCATTTAAAAATATATGTACAATGTTATAGGACTTTTTTTCGTAAGAAGGGGTTTTTAAAAATGTGTTTATATTATGATGGAACCATTTTGATACCACTGCTCAGTGGTTACTTCAGAAGCCTGCCTCAGAACACCTTGGTGCTCTCCTGTGCACTCTCTGAAGCCCATTTCAGAAGCTACTGCCCATGAGCACAGATTGTCCGTTTCTCCCATAGGGTCAGTGGCAGAATGACCTGAGAGCCAAGGGAGGCTCTGACCTCAGAGACCCGTGCTCAGAATCCCCCTGCTTATGGACTCCTTGAAAATCTGATTTCGTTTTGCTCAAAGCCAACAAACCAAGCGACGCCCTCCCCCTCTGGAGTAAACACATGAGATCATAAGCCACCAGTGACTGTTTTTCCATAAAATGGCAGTTCTATTAAATTGTATTATGTAAAAATGGGATTTGTACTAAGGTTGTTTTATAGGAGGTTGGTTTATATCATCAACTGTTTCATTGAACCTCTGAGCTGTGATGAGTCATCCATAAAACTGGCAGAATAAAACTTGTGGAATGGCAGTTGCGAAGTTCTTCTAAGGCTCATAAAACTGGGTGATGCGCTTCGACAGTTTTGATATTGCTCAAACATTTTATCAAAAAAAAAAAAAAAAACCTGAGTCATCATCAGTACTACATTTTAATTTGATTTTTAGGGACTTTCATTTTGAACTTCCCCTTCCATACTGCTGATCTTTTATTAAAGAGTATGAGAAAACGAGACCCATATTTCCTCTTCACATTGGATCACAGAAGAACCAGACAAACCTTTTGTTATAAATAAGAGGGAGTTTACAGGTCAGTTGCAGAATGAGAAACTTGAAACTTCTCTAATTATATTAAAACAAGAATTAACATTTGCTGAATAGATGTACCTTTTCAAGCATCACACTGACTTATGACTCCATTGTTTGTATCCATTGCCTCATTTACTCTTCATGATAATCATGTGACTTAATTACTACCATTATTCTTATTTACTGAGAGAACACTGAGGCTTAGAGAAGTAACTCCTTGAGGTAAGGGTTGGGAAGCAGACCCATTTCTCTAGAAGAAATTATGCTTCTAAGCATTCTACTCTCTTGTTTTATGAAATAACGGGTGTTCATGTGAAAAGTAGAGAGAGAACATTAAGCGATGATGGAAAGTAGTACAGTAGTGGTTACCTCTGGGTGGGGGATGGAAATTGAGAAGAGGCATGGAGAACTTTCTAGGGTGGCTGAAATATCAGCCTGTGCTAGTAGGCACAGGTTATGCAGATTATACAGGCATGTGCATGTGTCAAAATACATCCAGTGGTAGCACCTCAGATGAATGCATTGGACCAAAGGCAGATAGATGATTCAGGCCCACTTCTCTAAGGTGTCTGCTCCCCGTCTTTCTAGCAGTGACATCTGAATGGAAATGGTCAGTTGATTCCCTCATCCTACCTCCCAGCCTGAGTGACAGGTCGAGGGTCGCGCCCATGATCCAGTCCAGCCAGTCAGATTCCTTCCCAAAGGCTTTGAAACCTTGAGGTAGGAGGTATAAAGACTTACATTGTTTTCTATGGTGACCATTTTGTAAGGATATGAATCCTACTTGCTGACAATCAGGTCTTTTACTCTGTGTAGAAGGTGGACCGAGCACTTAAAATGTGACCAATGCAACCGAGGAGCTGAACAACTTAAACTGTATTTAATTTTAATTCACTTATATTTAAATAGCTGTGTATGGCCACCCGCTAACCTATTGGACAAAGCAGGTGTAGGAGAATGGGTTGGATAGTCACAGAGCATTGAAAATGAGAAATGGGAAAATATAGTCTTAGGGAAATTGGAGCTCTCTTTAGGGCTGGCTTCACCGTGCCCTTGAGATTCGGAGATGTAGACTAATGAATGACACATGCCTCTGTCTCTGCAAATGATTCTCCTTTGGCTGTCACCCTTTGAAATAACCTTTAATAAAGTAAGGCGCTCTTTTTCCCACTCTTTGTGAAAAGAAGCATAAAATGCAAATGTGTGGGTTGGGTGATTGTTCCCATTTGTCTAAATAGCACATAATTAGTAATTAAAAATTACTGATTGTTGTAAACCTTTCCATCTTTCTAAGAATGGAATATAGAATATATATACAGAGATAGCGTTGGTAACTACAGGGTGGTAGGAAAGAAGAAGAGTTCATAATTTTCTTAGGATTGGCCATGTTAACTTTCAAAAGTCTCCAGTAAACGCAATGTGCCTGGAGTCATAACTTTGCATAATTAATGGTATTTTTTTTTTTTTGGAGGCACTCTTAAATTACTTAAAGAATCTTTCCAAGAATGTTTCAACGTACTGTGACCAGTGATGCCACCATTAGTGACTTAGCATTTGCTAATAAGGTACCTTTGAACTCTGGCTGATACCGTCAGTCTTGTGGACTGATTTAGAAATTTTACAAAAGAAGTAATAATGATAAAACCAGTACTCTCTAAAGCTTATGGATCACAGAATTTTAGAGACAGAAGGAACTTTAAAGACTATCTAGCCCAGCCTCCTCATTTTACAGATGAAAAAAACAAAAGCCCAAGAGAGGCAAAGTGATTTGCTCAAGGTCGCAACACCTAATTAGTGGCCAAGCTGTGACTAGACCCCCAGTCTCCTGATTCCCAGAGTGTGATGTCACTGAGCCAAAACCAGTATATCTTGCTATTCTGACTTCTGTCTCTTTGAATGATATCTTAATTGCCATTTACACTTCATGATTCTGTAAGAACTGACAACTTTGTCAAGACAAAATTTCATATAATCCAGTATTTTTTGTGACTTTTGGCATCGAACAACACATGGATAATGTTTATCCTTGATGAAAGTCTTAAAAGATTAAGGATGAAATCTCAAAACATTCTAGCTACTAGTGTGACATTATGTAGATAAGTCTAACATCGATTTACACAAAATGGCCTTGAAATCCTTTATATCTGCCATCTCTATCACTGAAAGTAAGATAATTGTGGGAAAGGCACAAGCTTTGAATTGAGTAGAGCAGGTTCAAAGGTCAGCACTTAACTGCTCAAGGCTTAAGTTTGTTCTTGAAATAAAGGGATTAAAAAGGGTACAGAATATGTAAAGCATCTAGTACAGTGCTTAGCACATAGAGTGAATAAATATATAGTAAACCTTAATATATTTGTATACACTATTTGAGATCTTTCCACACTGGGATCAATTTACATGTAATTAGTAACTATATCTATTTGAAAACAAAAATGATTGATAGGACACATGCTTAATGGAGAGCTTGGTGTATTTTGGGAACTGTTTCAGATTGGAAGTACATTCATGGGTAGAAGAGAAAGCAATTGCTATGCCAGTAGACCTCATATACTAATTGAGGTTCAGTAGGGTAAAAAGGAGGCAATTAAAAATAAATGCATATATGTTATATGTATGTATATAAATAAACACAGCAGATAATTAGTGTTAAATAGGCATTTGGACAATTCTTACTCATCTAATTTGTAAAGTTTCTTTTTCTCCATGTAAATTAGGGATTTAACAAACACTGATGAAAAATACAGTGCTTTGATTTACCTTTGAAACCACCATCTTGAAAAAAATTGATTTAAAATATATTTGGTAATTCATACTTGTGTGTCAATTATTATTATAAAAACAAAAATAGACAACTCAGAGATTTCTAATAGTTTTTGTTTGATTTGAATGTGATACATTCACCATTGTGCACCAGGAAAGCCTATTCAGAGTTAGAGCATCTGTCTTGATCCTTTGGAAGTTCATATTCCATGCCAGGGTGGCTAACATTTGCAGATTCTAAGTTAGCTTGTGTACTGCCTTCTTCCTGAGATTGCAGGAGCTCAAGATGGCAACGGATGGTCAAGGAAGAGACACCTTAAGACGTAGGATATCAGGACCAGATGACTGACTTCAATGGTAGGTGAGCCTGGGAGAGTTAGCTCATCCCTGGGTCTGGTGTGGATGCAGGAGAGGGAATGAGGACGAGGTTTTCAGGCAAAGGTAACATACTCTGTTTGGGGTGCACGGAGTATGATTTCCTTACCAAGCAGGGCTGGGACACATAAGAATGTAACTTTGGCAGTCTTAAACTAGAGACAAATATAGGCAGTAAGAATGTCTTAACAGGTGTGAGAAATATAGGACAAATAAAACTGAGAGGAATTCGCATTTTCCACTTTTATTTCAGATATTATAATGTGTCTAGGAAAAAATATGTAAAGAGGGGAAATAAAATAACCTTTGCAATAAAGTATTCCTATTAATAAAGAATAAACACCTACCTCTTATCCTAAAGAGGTTACTACCAAGTGGAGAGAAATAGTTATAAAGTATATTAAGTACATATAAGCCCTAAATTCTAAGACAGATTTACATAATTTAGCATAACTTGTGGGTAATGATGATGATAAAACCACTAAACATCTGCTAAGCATTTAAAAAGCATTTTCCATCCATTAGCATCAGTAGCTGGAAAATAACATACTTTGGCACAAATTGTCCTTTTAAAAATCTAGTTTGGGGCCAGTAGAATTTTACTTGAGATTTTATTTGGGGTACTTGCTTTCTTTCCTCTCAAAAGGTATATATACCCAAGAGCTTTCAGCTGACTGGAAATTCATATTCCATTAAGTACCCTCATTATTTTGATTATGACAAGGTCAGAGTTTCTGGAAATTTCATCAATCTGTAACTGCTACACAGCATCCAATTAGGAGAGACCATGTTCTGGTCAGGAAATGAAGAGAGTCTCGTGGCAGGAGGAGTATGAAAGTATGATGTGTTACTTATTATTCTTATAGGGTGTTATAATTAAGTTTCATTTTAATACAATAAAAATATCACATATTATTCTAAACCCTGATTTCATTGTGTTGTAACAGGTACCTTTTTTTTTCTTTTTAAAATCAGGGAAAATGTTTGTTTCTCTTTAAAAATTAGATAATTCATGTGTCTTTTATTTTGGTTTCTATAGTGTTTCTTCATCAAACGATATAAAATAATTCCCCAAAACAATATAAAATGATTTCCCAAGTTTGGCTCAAATTGGCTAGGCCTATGTAAAATAACATAAATGTACTCTTGCAGGGATAAGAACACTTTGTATTAGTGATTGATCACTCAATTAAATTCTCCATGGAAAGGAAAAGCTAAGGGATCTCATTAATTTTTTTTTTATAAAAAAAAAGCATAAAAATATCAGGAAATTGTGTGGAGAGAAAATTAATAGGAATAGATTTGAAAAAGGCACTTTGAAACCTGAAAATTACTTTAGATGTCTAGTAGTAACACTATTCAAAAAACAAAAAAATACAGAATGCTTTTAAACAAAGTCAACAACAATGAAATAAACTAAGCAAACATAAATAAAAATATGTCTCAAAGCAACGATAAGTAACAGTTTTTCCAAGCAGATCTGCCCAATAAACTACACCAAGTAATGGCAAATAAAAATAATCTAGGCTTTTAAAAAATATTTTATTTATTTATTCATCAGAGAGAGAGAGAGAGAGAGAGAGAGAGAGAGAGAGAGAGGCAGAGACACAGGCAGAGGGAGAAGCAGCTCCCTGCAGGGAGCCTGATGTGGGACTTGATTCTGGGACTCCAGGATCGTGCCCTGGGCCGAAGGCAGGAGCTAAACCCCTGAGCCACCCAGGGATCCCCCCTAATCTAGGCTTTTTAAACAAGTTGCAGAGAAAAATTAAAACATGGCATCCAGGAAGAATTAAAAAAAATACTAATGGATAAAATTATTTTACTGTATATAAATTTTTCAAGGTGACAAATGTCCTGTTGGATGGCATTGATTATAGGGTCAGTCAACTGGATTCCAGTTTACAAACTAAATTTCCAGTGGGAATCCTAGAACACATAGGTAAATGAGACTAAGCATTTACCTTGGAAAGACTAGGAGACGGAATACAGAAGCCAATATAATCAACTAGGAAAAAAGGTCCTGTGTACCTACTATGTGCCAGGGTGATGCTGGGCACTGGCAGCGCACAGGTACAGCTCAGGCTTTGACCCTGGTGACAGCTGGTGGGATGCACGTTATTTAACCTGTTAGCATGCCGTCCTGTCCCCTGTCCTCATCACACAATATGAGAACCACAGCAGCACACTGGCTCATCCACCTGAAACCTGCCTCTTTCCTTCTGATTTAATCTGCCATGTTCTTGTTAGGCTGGAGTTTTATATAATGGTCAAATTATATGGTCAAAATGGTCCCAACGTACACCTTGCTAACCCGAACTCAGTCTTCTTTGTTTGACTTCTTTAACTATCTAGCTCTTATAATGCAGTCCCATTCTTTCCAGCCAATCTTGATTTCTCCTGGTTGCCATATCTCTCCTGTGAGCTGAGGATTTGGTGCTAATCTCATTTCCCACAACCATCCTCACCAGAACCAGGAGATGTTTAGCAGTTCCACTCTCCTGTGTTGTAGCAACTCAACCCTATTGTACCTTATTCAGCCTTAGTCCTCTTGGGGTTACTTGCCCTACCTGATATACAACTGCCTTCTGATTCTCTTGGGCAGGAATGAAGCAAACTAAGTGAAGTACCTTTTGAGAAAACTTGTTGCATTGGGGTAATTTGTATATCATGGCGAAGTCAGAGGGTAGAAGATGGTGGCATGGAAGCATGACTTCATCACATTTGCGAAATCTGAAATGGCATCGTCCCAGAAGCACTGTGGATAGTAAGTTGAGAGGAGAGGGCAGAATTGACTGAGACAGGGATGCAAATTGGGCATGACTAGCAGTAATCTAGGTGAGTTGCCAGGGCCACTTTTGTCTAAGTTGAGGTAAAATGGCCCGGGTGGGGGTAGCGAGTGATTCTTATTTTTTCCCTCTTGTTTTGCGTTTTCCCAGTTTTCGACAATAAACACACATTCATTTTATTGTTTTAAGAAACATAAACTTTTGAAACAAAAATAAAACCCAGTTATATCCTTTGACCTCAAAACTCTCTTACTGTTTACGTGAGATGGGCAAAAAATGTAGCCAATAAAACTATTATAATAAAGCCATGGTTTTGTACAGTGAGCTTATGCATGGAACGCAGACAGAGAGATGGGGTGTGGACAGAGACACAGGGAGGAGAGGAGCAAGGGGGAGGGAGATACCCCAAAATGTTACTGTGGTCAACTCTAGACATTGACATCACAAATGATTTGTATTTTCTCTCTTACGCTTTTACAATTTAGTAAATTTAATGAGTGCATATTTCCTTCTAATAAGGAGAAAATTAAGGTTACTAAAAGATCATGTCGATGGGTACCTCTCAGTGAAAATAACCAGGAGAGAGCAGAGAATTAATGCAAAGAGTATCAAAAGGGTCATTTTTTTGTTGAACGCGCAGGAATTAGAGAGAGAGGAAGGGAGCTTCTGTGACAGCTCACGTTCTTGGCTGAGTGGCTGACACAGCTGGTGATGAAATCAGCAACGTGGGAGAAAGATCAGCAAACGTGACAAGTGGGAATCGTAAGCGGAGAGGAGGTTGGCTGTGGGAGCCGTCGGTCCCAGATGAGAGGAGTATTTGTCACCGACAGTTTAGAATTGCCCACATGTGAGGACAGTGAAAAGAAAATACTTTATTTGGTTTTATCTCTTTGTTTATTTTACATTTCCCATAATTCGTATACTCCATTGTCATCTGCACCAGTAGGACCTGTGCCCACAACCATCCTCCATCCCCAGCAGGATGAAATGAGAAGAGGAATTCTGTAGGACCCATTTTGAGAGACGCAGCATTCAGAGGCTTATAGTGTGCTCACTGCAGATAGCCAGGCAAAAATTGAGGACACGTGTCTGATACTGATGAGGATATAGGGAGAGTCTAAAAATAATGGTGCAGAGCAATACTCAGGAGCATGGGCAGCTGAATGAAGCCCCCAGCACCAGAACCTGCAAGCTGTGTCTTACACAAGTTCCTTAATCTCGTGGGACCTCTATTTCCTCATCTCCAACATGGAAGTGATAGTAGTACAGACCCCTCGGAGTTATAGCAAACAATTTTGTGCATTAATATGTGACAAGTACTTAGATCACAGCTTGGCAGATAGTAAATACTACATAAATGTTGGGTGGTATTTTATTTTCATTATATTTTTATTTCTACAAAACATGCTGTTCATGTATTAGGTTAGCACCAGTCTTGCTAAAAATTAAAATCTACTCCGCCTTGTACTCTAGCATTCTTTTCCGTATAGAAATATTACCGACATTAATTCCCCTCTTAGATAAATGTGATTCACATTTTATCTCTTTATGTAATTTCCTTATTGTTTTATCATTTTCCTGCCATTTTCCTATTGCTCTATTCTATAAATAATGGATACAGCATTTTAATGATTCTAGTAAATAGAGACCATATTTTTTTTTTTTTGCCCATGAAGCGCCAGGAAAATTTTTTTCATAGTATTTTATTTCTGTCATTGTACTTGAGATTAACAGCACAATTTTTCATCCACAAAGTTTATTATAGGTCGTAAAATGAATAGAATCTCTTTTCTGATTGGCTGAGAGAAGGGATTTAATCTTATGTAATTATCTTTCAAATCACGCATGCATCGGTACGATAAAACTATCTATTAGATCACTGAACCATTTCACATGATTTTAAAAAGATTAATATTCATATAAAATGTATATATCGCTCAGCCTATCTCCCCATGATAGACTTTCTTAAAAACAAAACAGACCAGCACACGGAGCACTGGATAATGGAAGTGTGAAGGGGAATAGTCATGGTAACACAGTTGTTTTCCTTTTAAATAAAAAGGTGGGGTACGGAAGCAGAAAAATTGCTATGGGTTATTAGAGCTGGAATGTTAGAAAAGACTCAAAACGTTCTATCTCAATGACGCATAAACATGTTTGTCTTCCTAAACCATGAAACTTTTTCTGAAAACCAATTCTTCTTCCAGGGTTTAATTCCTAAAATAGGTAACTACTGTGGAGGGCAGATATGGGGGGGAGGGTGGTAAGGTTGAGAGGTCGGGGGGGTGGAGGTGAGAGTCGTGGTGGGGGCACAACTCCAGGAGGTAGATGGGGAAGCCATTCCTCCAGATTCCTCAACTGCAGACAGTGGTTTGAATAACATGTGCTTAATCCAGACACTGCCTTTTAAGAGACCTCGAGAAGCAGTGCTGTAGCCGGGGTTATAGGCTTGCTCTTGATAACACCCAATAAGGACGTATTGATGCATTTTATGCACTGAAGAAAATAATGTCACCTTATACTTTTGTATGCAGTCCCTACTATGGAAATTTCTTAAAGTTGTTTCTGCTTTCCAAAACTGCTACTGCTACATAATGTTCTTATCTTTCCATAGTAAACTTCTGTGTGCTTGAAGTTTAATTTTCGGACTATTAGGATTTTTTTTTTTTTACTTAGAAAAATTCTCAATTAAAAAATAAATGTGAGACAGGCAAATTTAAGTGTGTTTGGTTGCAGTTCTTATCCCTAAAAAAAAAAAAAAAAAAAAAAAAAACTACTTTGGAAGATCCAATTTGCTGCTCCCCTACAGTCTTCTCATCAGAGAAATAAAACTCAACATTATTAAGTAAGCAAAGGTTAAATATGAATAGATTGGATATGGTTTACTAAACTCCCAAACAAGACATCTCCCAGGCATCCAACAAAAAGAAATAAATATAGTGAATGACCAAAAGAATAACTGACATTTTTTTCTACTGAAAAGAAATTAAATGAGGCTTCCTCAGAGTGTTAACAAGTACCCTTTTGGGTTTTTCTCTAATAAAAATTGGGATAAAACTTGCTGTGTTAGAAGTGGTACACACTTCATGTCAGAGGACACCCTAATTTATAGCTAGGGGCATCTGAGGTCCTAAAACTAATGGAGGCAAGGGCACAAGTCCATCCGGCACCAGAGGTGGTGATGTATCCTGGCAGCATCACTAGGATTCTACTCTGGCAGGAGCAAGAAAACATAAATGTCACTTAACAGCCTCAAAGGCGAGCAGCCTCCTGGCTGAAGAGTAACCTGGCCTCTGTCTAGAAACTCCATCATGCCGCGTTAGAGAATGCCAGAAAATATCCCATTTCATCTCCCCGTGATCTTTAGGACTTGATGTTGCCACTTACAGGTAGTAAAGATGATTTAAGTTTTTCTTGTTTTGGATGGATGAAGGGTGAAGAATTAGAGTGAGTGGAAATGAACATCCCAACACAAGGGCAGTAATGGGATGTAGCTGGTGGGTGAACTCAGTTGGGCTTCGGAGCGATGCGGCCCTAGGTTTCCATGGTGCCCCTCTTTGTCGTCTGTGTAAATAGACACATCGTATAAAGCGACTGCCACCTGACAATGTAGTGGTGAATATTAAATAGCTGATAGATTTACAAATATTCAGTAATTTCATCTCTTAGCTATATTTTGAAGTCCTGGAAGGATACACAGAACATTGTGAGCATCCAAAGTGGCGGGGAATACAAATCCATTAAGGTTATCACACGTAAGGAGCAAATTATTTTGAGGAGATGGAGGAAGGAAGGTAGGAATTCTGACTCTGAAGCAGATTTTTATGGAAACACAGAAATAGGATGTGTCTGAATCTCAGTTTAAAAATTAGATTTGGGGCAGCCTGGGCGGCTCAGTGGTTTAGCACTGACTTCAGCCCAGGGCACAATCCTGGATCAAGTCCCACGTTGGGCTCCCTGAGTGGATTCTGCTTCTCCCTCTGCCTTTCTCTGTCTCTCATGAATAAATAAATAAAATCTTTTAAAAAATAATAAAAATTAGATTTGGGGGGTACCTGGGTGGCTCAGTGGTTGAGCATCTGCCTCCAGTTCAGGTCATAATCCCTGGGCCCTGGGGATCGAGTCTCATATTGGGCTCCTGGCAGGGAGCCTGCTTCTCCCTCTGCCTCTGTCTCTGTGTCTCTCATGAATACATTTTTAATCTTAAAAAAAATAAAACTAGATTCACCACATCTTCTTAGTAGGTCATGGGAGTGAGCCTGTTTTCTTTTATTATTATTATGGCTAATTCTCAAGTTCTGCATCTACCCACTGTATTTCTAGCAACCAGTCACCTCCTCCTCAGGTTAACACTTTTCAATCTTGAACACCTGCTTCCCAAGGTATCTGTTGACTTAGAGAAAAGGCAAGGTGCAGATATGTGATTGTAGAAAGTGAGAACAAAATATAACGAAATTAAAATATAATTAGCAGAAACTATCCCCATTTGTCTAGGGAACCTGCTACTAGCTAAATGACTTTTTTTTTTATATCCTGTTTGACCCCTCAAGACAAGATCTGATCGGTTTATTAATATGTAGGAAAACTTGGGCAGCCCCAGTGGCACAGTGGTTTAGCCCTGCCGTTGGCCCGGGGTGTGATCCTGGGGACCCTGGATGATCGAGTCCCACATCGAGCTCCCTGCATGGAGCCTGCTTCTCCCTCTGCCTGTGTCTCCGCCTCTCTCTCCATCTCTCATGAATAAATAAATAAAATCTTAAAAAAAAATATGTAGGAAAACTTTTAAGCAAAGCTTAAAAGTAGAACTGAGATCACATCGCAGTCTACCGCCCAGGCTTTAATCACTATGATTCATGCATCTGGGATGAAGGGGACACATGGAGTCAAGTGGTACATATCATGGCCATTTATGCCTGAGGAACTTCCTGGAAAGGGGCTATCCAGAAACACACATTTTTAGTCCTAACATATTAGGCCTTCCATCTCTTCTAGAATGGAAGAGAAAACTAATTCAGAGAAAGATCTAGGGTAATGCTGGAACAAACACATATATTTAAAAATTCTCCTTACTTTTTCCAGTGTCCTGCAGGTTAAATAGTGATTGTGCTTCTGGTGTGGTTTTTATACCCACGCTGAGGTTCCAGTAACTATAAAAGAGGCCAAGTGACCACCTCTCAGGGCCTTCCCAAGAGAGATTTTCTACAGCCCTGGGTTTGGACATCAGCTCCACAGATTCAAATCTGAGAGTTTACTCAGACTTAAGGGAGACTGTTGTCTTTATGAAAGGACTCACAGGGTCCAAGTTTTAAAAAGCAGGCTTACATATGTAAAAGAAAAAAGACAAATTATCAATTTACAAGAAAAAAAAAAACCACACTCTCAGCCTATAGTTTTACATGACTTGTACATTTTTTTTTTCCCTAGGAAAAGGTAAATAGAAACGGAAATGAAAAACTGTAAATTGGTTGATGGATTTTAAATTGAAAAATGTGTGTAGTTCAGATGTTTTGTCTGTCTACTTATAGGAATGATGGCTAAGAGCTCCTTGAGTCTTTGGGTCAGAATACCTCCTCTTTTGGAGTGAGAGTAGGTATTTCTCATATTTGCTGGCTCAAACCTATTGTTTCTAGGCTTCTGCTGTATACCTCTTCTCATCCTGTTGAGCACATTTTGCATTATTTATATTACTCTTTCAAATCAAGGCATAATCTTGTTTGACAACTATTCTATCTTCCTAATGACTCTGTGTATTTATTAATTCATAGATTCAAAAACTTATTCTGCACCAGTTATGTGACTAGCACTATAGAAGACATTAGGGATACGAGAGAAATACAGCAAGGTTGTTTTTGCCATTGGTCCTTAGAGTCCTGTAAGGGAAGACAGACAAGAGTGTAATTAATTACTTCATCCCACAGACTATAACATAATGATAACAATATCATCAGTTTGGGGATTATATGTTATAGAACTTAATCTGCATGTGTTAGAATGTAAAATCCTGCATCATTCTGCAAACATTTCTATAAAAATCCTATCAAACCAATGTAATAAAATATTGTAAACACTAATTTAGAAGTACGTTACAACTTTTAAAAAATGGTCCAAGAAAAGTGGTTTCAATTTAACTGAATATTGCTTAGAATAGAAAACTTTTCCATTTATTTGACTCTTCCATACGGTGTTGATCTTAGAATTATTTATCGGAAGGCAATGATAGTTAGAACCTATTTACATCAAAAGCGACTTAAATTTCTCAGATTTTAACTAGACAATGGCTTTTCGATCTAATGGCAAGCCTATTGCCACGCTGAAATGTAAAGTGATGATTTACTAAGTAAGAATGAGAAGCCTCTTCAGGGCATAATCTGTGACTATATTTAAGTCTGCAAAAATTGAACACTCACACCTCACTTTATACTGAGTTTTGTGAAATATCAAATACATACACACATTGGAAGCCTTAGTAATGTCTTTCCTTAGGAAACCGTGCATTTTAGCACCTGATTTGGAAAGGATTCAGTTGTCCTTCTGCTTTCATATTCAGCATGTCTGTGAGTAACATTGAAATTGCTTAATAATTTTATTTATTCCTTGGGGAATTCGAGTTGTATACAATAAGTATTTGCAAACACCTGGGCCAAAGTATGGCTATCTTTCAGTATGATCTGTTTACAGGGCTGAAGAATTATAAACAAGTCGTTAAGTAAAGAAAAGGTAAGGAATGTGCTATTTTACTAAGATATAATGAAGAGATCAGAGATGTACACTTGAAATTAATGTAACACTGTGTGTCAACTACAATGGGAAAAGTAATGCTAAAGAAATCGGAGATCAAAACTATGAAAAAGGCAAGAAAAAAGGCTGAGGATTAAGATGGCTCATTTACTCTTCCTTTTTTTTTTTCCCTTGTTTTTCTTTTAATTCAGGAACATAGGCATTGCATATTGGGAGGAGGGACTCCTAATTCTCCCTTTACTCTCTGCTCAGTCCCAGAGAAAGTAGAAATAATACAGAGAATGTCTCCACTGACTCTCAATATTTGTTGGACTGATTTTTCTTTTTTTTAAATAATAAATTTATTTTTTATTGGTGTTCAATTTGCCAACATACAGAATAACACCCAGTGCTCATCCCGTCAAGTGCCCGCCTCAGTGCCCGTCCCCCATTCACCTCCACCCCCTGCCCTCCTCCCCTTCCACCACCCCTAGTTCATTTCCCAGAGTTAGGAGTCTTTATGTTCTGTCTCCCTTTCTGATATTTCCCACACATTTCTTTTCCCTTCCCTTCTATTCCCTTTCACTATTATTCATATTCCCCAAATGAATGAGACCATATAATGTTTGTCCTTCTCCGATTGACTTATTTCACTCAGCATCATACCCTCCAGTTCCATTACTCAGCCATTAGAAATGACAAATACCCACCATTTGCTTCAACGTGGATGGAACTGGATTTTTCTTTTTTTAACAATCATCTTCCTTTCGTTTAGTAGTGAGGTGTTTTTTGTTTTGTTTTGTTTTGTTTTTTGCCTCAAAATTTTTTAAGTGACAAGAAATGATTTTAGAATCCCAAGACATTTTCAGAAACACTTAAAGGAAGAGCCACTTTCGGTGTAAGAAACTAGTTTGATAGCCATGGTCCTATTGCTACTTGCCTTTAATAAAAGTCTTTTCTTTATACCACTACCTAAACTCTTTAAATAAATAAATAAAAACTAACTCTGAAACATCTTTAAAAAAGGAAACATCAAATTTTATATGAACTATCCATAAGGTAGACTTTTTAATCAATATGATTGTAAGTTATTAATAAATTAATTGGTCTCTTGTATATTTTACTATGTGATTTTTTGTTTTCACCTTACAAGAAGTTCTGAGTTATCTTGCTTCTGCAAGTAGTGAAAGAGGTTTTTCATACTTCAGGGATGAATAATTAGGTGTAAGCAAGATATCAAGCTAGGATTTGAGGGTCTTTGTTTCAGTATTTTTAACGATTAAGCTGATTTTTCAAAGTGAAGGTATTAAGGCTTATACTTAGATAAAAAGAGGAGAGGGACCTAAAACAAGAGGTAGAAAGATGATTTCATGCCCTTGGTGATGAGACCCAGCTGATTCCAAAAGAACAGCCATACACATAGGTAGGCAGGAGGTATGGCCTTGGAGGAGTTAGCTTTGTGGCCTACTGGGACAGACTGGAGCTGAAGATCCCAGTAATGTGAGCTAATCCTGAGGGAGGGTTGTGTTGTCAAAGAAGTCACCAGTCTAAATGGACGCTAAGCACCTCAGCAGTAAACTACTGACCTGTGGCCTGTCAAGGATCACACATAAGAAGGCAAAGAGCCATGCAAAATAAGAAATGCTGGAATTCTTGCTAATTGCATTGAGTGGGTAGTTTGTACTAATTAATCAGATTTAGAAAAATTGGACGGAATCTGACATATTTGCACCTTGAGTGTTTTGGAGTAATTCTTAAGTTACATTATCTTTATATAGGAGCTAAGACCATCCACTTAAAAGAGAGATCAAAGAGTAGTTACTCTTACAGGCCTAGAAGTGTCTAGAATAGCATTTTCCAAAGCATGCACTAGGGACAATTAGGGCCATGAGGTTATGAGGTGAAATGCATTTGAGAAATACCAGTATTAGGGCAACCTGAAACCCTCTGGTGATTTACAAAACGTATTAGTGTATTAAAGACTCTGAGATAACCCATTCTAACCCATCTTTCTTTAACCCAAAATTTCCTGAGCTTATTTGTTTATAAAAAATATATTAACAGGGATGCCTGGGTGGCTCAGTGGTTGAGCATCTGCCTTTGGCTCAGGACATGATCCTGGAGTCTCGGGTTCAAGTCCCATAATGGACTCCTTGCATGGGTCCTGCTTCTCCCTCTGCCTACATCTCTGCCTCTCTTTGTGTCTCTCATGAATAAGTAAATAAAATCTTAAAAAAAAAAAGTATTAACATTTCTAAAGAGCAAACATCCTTTGAGAAACAAGAGGGGAAAAAGAATAACTCTACAAAGGAATAGAAATCAATTAGAACTTCAAATCTAAGTGGCTGTCTTTGCCTAAAAAAGCAAGATTATGTATATGATTGTTTTTAATTCCTATGTTGATACACAAAAGGAGAGAAACATAAAATTTACCTCCATACTAACATTCCCCCAGGTCCTACTCTGGCCTGATAAAGCCCCTAGACAGTGTTGCAAAGAAGGCCACCTTACACATGTGGCAAATGTGTATCTTCTGCAAGAGGTATTTCCAAAAAAAGCTATATATATATGTGTGTGTGTGTGTGTGTGTGTGTGTGTGTGTGTGTGTATATATATATATATATATATATATATTTTTTTTTTTTTTAGAGAGAGAGATTGAGAGTGGGAGAGAGAGTGTAGGGGTGAGAATGGGGAGGGGCAGAGGGAGAGAGAGAAATTTAAGGAGGCTCCACGTGTAGTACAGAGCCAGGCCCAGTGCAGAGCCCTGTGTGGGGCTCAATCTCATAACCCTGAGATCATGACCTGAGCCACAATCAAGAGTCAGACTCTTAGTGGAGTGAGCCACTCAGGCGCCCCCCAAAACCTATTTTCAACCAATACAGCTCATCATCTCCAGAAAGTCAGAGTGAGGAATGAATATAGTTTTTTTTTTTTTTTAATTTTTATTTATTTATGATAGTCACAGAGAGATAGAGAGAGAAGCAGAGACACAGGCAGAGGGAGAAGCAGGCTCCATGCACCGGGAGCCCGACGTGGGATTCGATCCCAGGTCTCCAGGATCGCGCCCTGGGCCAAAGGCAGGCGCCAAACCGCTGCACCACCCAGGGATCCCTGAATATAGTTTTTTAAATGTATAATACGTAAGTGGGTTAACGGAACAGTTACATGAGTAATGAGATAATTATGTCAACACACAGTTTTACAGTCATTAAAATACCTGCTCTAACTTGGTGTCAAAAACTTAAGTGTAATGTGAAGAGTGTGATGACAGAATGACATCTGCAAAAATGCCTGACAGTTGGAATGGAAGAAACAAAGAGGGCGATGTTAAAAATTAGAGGATGGGAGAAAAAACCATGGAAAGGCACAAACAATGTTCTACAGTTAAAGAAGGGGTATCAGTCAACTGGCAGTAAGCAATTACGATTTTCCAATGTGGAGAAAAAAGACAGTCTGGTCACTGTCTTTTTGCACTGAAGGAATGCACTTTGAGCATTAGGAAGAAATGTGAGAGTATAAAGATAATAGTATCTCCAGGAAAACATTGTAGATTTAGAATAGATACCCACTTAGAATGATTTAGATACAAAAGTCACAAAATTCTGAGCATAGCAACAATGATTTTCAATGAGTAATGATAAAATACAGTTTTTTTTTTAATACAGGTAGTTTTTTTATTTTTTTTTGGAGTTCAATTTGCCAACCTATAGTATAATACCCAGTGCTCATCCCGTCAAGTGCCCCCCTCAGTGACCGTCACCCAGTCACCCCAACCCCCCACCCACCTCCCCTTCCACCACCCCTTCTTCGTTTCCCAGAGTTAGGTGTCTCTCATGCTCTGTCACTCTCTCTGATATTTCCCACTCATTTTCTCTCCTTTCCCCTATAATCCCTTTCACTATTTCTTATATTCCCCATATGAGTGAAACCATATAATGTTTGTCCTTCTCCGATTGACTTACTTCACTCAGAATAATACCCTCCAGTTCCATCCACGTCGAAGCAAATGGTGGAGAATACAGGTATTTTTAATCCTGTAATTCTGTTCTTTGGTGCCAACAGCTTTTTCTTCCCTTTGATTTAATTTTTCTGTAGCACCGGCTTTGTGCTAAGGTAGATAATGGTGATCCATGGTGATCTATTTTCAGTTCAAAATTCTTTCTCATTTTCTGTTGATGTCTAATAATTCATGAATAAAATGCAAACTCCCATTTAACAACAAAATCTCACAATTAAAATGCCCGTAGCTTCAGAGGAAGGATGTCCAGCCATACGACCTTGAAAGACTCAGAGTCAACCCTAAGGCACGGTTTTCCTCTAGTTAAAAATGAAGATGTAGCTAAGGGATAACTCAGGAATCCTCTTAAACATTAACATGTGGACACTGAAGCAATCTGCTAGTAACCACCAAGCTTCCTTCCAACCTACCTTTATACATTGTGATCTTGTTCCGAACAAGATTTCAGCTCGGATTCCTCATTTTCGTGTCAACACTGGTAGATGTGACACTTCTGTCGTTTAGTCAAAGTTGACAAGAAGGTCATGAAGGAAGCTTGTAGATGGCATCAAGCAAGCACTGGAAACCACATCACAAACTAAACCAGGCTATTTTCAAACATTTGCCGAAATGAGATGCAGCATATCTCAGGGAAACAGTAATTAATCTGTCCTATAAGTTCTCTTAAGTTGGGTAACTGGAAATAGGTTAAAAAAAAAAAACTAGAATATCATATAAACTCTCATAGAAGTCACTGAATTGTGGTTTAATTTAGATTTACAAATGGCAGTATAAAATATACATCAGAAAGACTTAATAGAGCCTATAGAGTAACAATTACATCCCCCAGAAGCCTTTATATAAGGATCTATATGGTATGTTGTACCTAGTTTTTAATGTCAAGAGTCTTGAGATGGAGGAGAATATCTTTCCAGGTTAACTCACTAAATCATTAAGACATTTAAAATAAATATTTATGGTACACCTGTTATATATAACTTGATAGTTTATGTCCTTTTAAACATGGAAACTGTATTAATTGTTCAGTTCTACATTTTCCCTTGGCTTCCAGGAAGCTCTGGCCTACATTTATGCTCAGATACAGGAATTTACTTATCTAGGATATCTACATGACAGTGCATCTAGCTCTATCCTACTTAAAGTAATTTTATCTACGTTTTATTTCCTGTTCTGTGTTATAGGCATTTAACATTGTAAGCTACGTTAAGCCTTTGAAGGAATAAAGTGGGCTGTAACTCAGAAATGAATAAATAAAAGCTGAGTATAATCCAGAAAAATTAATTAACTTGAAATAAAGGCTTAATGAGTCATTTTTCAGGAAAGAACTCTTCCTCTAATGAGAAATATTACTCATTATCATAGTCATCAATTAATAATTCATTAATAAAGCCATATATTTATATATATTAAAATATGTATGTTATCTCATTATCTCATAATAACCTTAGGATACAAAGTAGATATTTTTTTTTTCTTGAATTAAGGATGAAAAAACTGAAATTCAAGGATTTGAGCCAAAGGCATTCAATGCCATCTAAGGTAGTATGTCCCAAATATTTGGGGTTTTAAAACTCATATCTGCTATTTATATATGATTTGAAAATGAAGTAACTGTTGAGCTGTAAAACATTTAAATATGTACATAGACTTTAAAATCTTAATGCTATATTTCACTTCACCAAAATGAGGTGTGTTTGAAGAAACAAAAGTTTCATGCAGGCCTGTTCTCTTGTGGAAATAATAATTTATGTGGATAAGGATTAAATTATTCTACTTAGGCTGTCACACAAAAATAAGCTCTACTTATCCAGATAGTAGTTACTGTTGTGTTCAGGAAAACACACACACATGCATACACACGAGCATGGTTATTTGCTCAATAGTAAAATTTTCTTTCCTCCGGTTACCAGATTACCTTGAAAACTGGCTCAGCCCTTCACTAGACTAACTTAAAAAGACCCAATAACTCATTTCATGAGGATGCCTAAGATGTTAGCCTGACACTTTTTTTCAGAAAGACAGCTTTCTACAAACCTATTTCTAAATCTTGGGGGAAATTGAAAAAAATTATTGATATAAGGTTTATAATAACAGCCGATAACTTTTCCTTGTGTGCTAAGACACCATGTTTCCAGGCAATTGGAATTTAATGTCAATCTATAATTTTAAGAAGAATTCAGGACTTCTCTAAAATTTGAAGCTGTGACTCAGATAAGAAGGCAATCCCTCCTGGAAGCCTGATGGACAACAAAATGCTTATGTTTGCTTATTCTGAAATTAAAATAAATACGTTTGAAATTTGGTTGGGAAAACTGTGTAACCTCTTCAAATGTCAGTTTCTTGAGCTAAAAGATGGGGACAGTGTCAGAAAATATCCCATAGGATTGTTATGAGAATCCAATGTGATAAGGCATCTAAAGTGCTTCACGCAGCATCTTTGTAGCCATCAATAAAAGTTGACCATTATTTCCTCAGTTCAGAAGCAGAGCACATACTCAAAACATTTACAGAAATGATTGAAGAATTCCTAAATGTAAAATACAGGTTCAAATAATTTTCTGGAGCAATGGATTTAATTCAGAAACTGAACAACTGAATTTAAAAATCTATACATTTTGAGTGATAAAATACTTAAGGATCAAACTACTAAAGGGTAGATAATAACAGTTGATAATACTCCACTATAATTTAGGTTTTTTTTTTAATTTAGGGTTTTTTTTAAAGATTTTATTTATTTATTCGTGAGAGACCCAGAGAGAGAGGGAGAGACATAGGCAGAGAGAGAAGCAGGCTCCCTGCAGGGAGCCCGATGCAGGACTCAATCCCAGGACCTGGGGTCATGACCCAAGGCAAAGGCAGATGCTCAAACACTGAGCCACCCAGGTGCCCCTGTAGCAATGGATTTAATATAGAAACTGAACAATTTAAAAATCTACACATTTTGAGTGGTAAAATACTTAAGGATCAAGCTATTAAAGGGTAGATAAAACAGTTGATAATATTACACTATAATTTATGTTGGCATTGTGTTTTGTCCATATTCAGAAGTTATTCATTTTTTATTATTATTTTTAAAATTTATGTATTTATTTGAGAAAGAAAGGGGGGGGAAGGTGGGTAGGGAGGGGAAGAGGAAGAGAGGAACTCAAGCAGACTCTGTGCTGAGCGCAAAGCCCATCAGGGGGCTTGGTTTCCAGACTCTAAGATCAAACCTGAGCCAAAACCACGAGTTGTATGCCTTAACCAACGGCACTATGCAGGCGCCCCATATTCAGAAGTTATTTTGAAGCAATATTTGCTGCATTGTACTAATATGAAATTATCATTTTCTAAAGAAATTAAATTAACCAGATCCAAAATTAAACATGTGTTTATCACTCGCAACCAGTCAGTGGTTGACTGGTTGATCTTAACACTTTATATCTAATTTGGCATTACATTTAATGTACATTTTCTGTCTTTAATTTCAAGATACCCTTTCCTTATGAGAAGATTAAGGGATTCTCCTTAATCACTTTTAAATATAATAAAGGCTTCCAGTATGACTAAAAAATAACAAGAAGTGTTTCATGATACTTTTTTCATGATGTTTTCTTTTCAATCATCATTTTAACATTTGAAAAAAAACAAAACAAAACGTCAGGGGCACCTGGGTGGCTCACTCGTTTGGTTTGAGTGTTGGGCTTTTGGTTTTGGCTTGGGTCTTGATCTCAGGGTTGTGGGATGGAGCCCAGCATCAGGCTCTGGGTTCAGTGTGGAGTCTGCTTGGTATTGTCTCTCTCTCCCTCCCCCTCTGCCCCTCCCCCTACTCTCTTTTTCTCCAAAATAAATAAATTTTTTTTTTTTAAAAGAACCCTTAAAGGTCTTCCTCAAAGATAGTAAGACAATAATTTTGACACGTGGGATTGTATTGTCCCTCTCTACCTATTCTCTACTTTGCTTTCATATTCTCTCTTGAAATTTTCTCTTGTGATATGTCTTGTGAGGTAATAGAAGGAGACTACCACTCATGAATTGATTAATAAGAGGAGTAGAATATGAGAAATTCTATTCATCCATTTTTAGGTATAATCCATTTTAGGTAAAATTTTAGGTAAAATCCATTTTAGGTATAATCCATTATACCTATTTTTCAAAAGGTATTGATTACTGAGCAGCTTCCTAAGAGTGTGATATTGTGTGTGTGTTTATTTGAATTGCAATCTGAGGAACAAATTGAGAGAAAGTTTTCCCTGGAGCAGATGGACATCCTCATTGTCTAAGCTACCTTGTCCTGTGTAGTCTTCTCTTTACCAATGGAATTTAGGCATATGATGATAATATATGATCAAGTTACAGTTTTGTAAAGATGCGGTGATTTTTAGTCAATAGAAAATGCAGGTTATATTCCTGACATCAGGTGAAAAATGTCGCAAAGAAATGATGTGAAGAAAATTCTAAAAATGAAATAAGTGTACTTCTGTAGAACTATATTTCCATCCATGAAATGAAAAATTCCTCATAATATTCCTAATAGGGCCTCTGTTTCTGACTTAGACTATAATGTAGATTTACTACTCACCCTCCTATAATAAACTCAGAACTTGTACCACCAAGAACTCTGAGACTTAGAAACCATCTTTTTGATCGATTTGCAAAATCACTGGTAAATTTAATTTTCATTTTTTGATAGCGATTGCTTTTTTTTTTAAAGATTTTATTTATTCATGAGAGACACAGCGAGAGAGAGAGAGAGAGAGAGAGAGAGAGAGAGGCAGAGACACAGGAGGAGGGAGAAGCAGGCTCCACGCAGGGAGCCTGATGTGGGACTCGATCCCAGGTCTCCAGGATCATGCCCTGGGCCAAAGACAGGCACCAAACTGCTGAGCCACCTGGGTTGCCCGTGATTGCTTATTTCAAAAATCTCTTTATAAAGGAAGAAGACTTCCAGTTGTATATGTTTCTGATAAAGTGTTCATATATGGAACATAAACAGAAATCATAAAGAACATTAAGATCATTAATTGTCCATCATTTTTTGACACTTGAAGGAGACACAGTTGTGTTTAAGAGCAAAAGGTATGAACTTAGACAAATTTCATTGTTAATCCTTTGTAAATTCTCTATTCATCTAGTATTATGTTTAGAGTTTTGTTACATTTTTACATCTAAATGAATTTTAAAAAATGAATTATGGAATATAATTTCATATTTGCAACAAATGCACAGTTGTCTTATTTGTGCTATTGTTGGGTCACAAAATATTTCAATTTTATGTAATAAATCCCTCTCTCTTTGTGATGTCTTCCATTTTTTTAAGCTTCATCTTCTTTCACCAAGAGTGTTAAGTAATCTACTTCTATTTTCTTTGGTATTTCATAATTTATTTAGTTATATTTAACTGTTACCTATCAAAAGTGTATCAAAATCTATCATATCTTTCAAAAATCTATCAAAAGTTAATTTCTTCAGTTGTGCAAAGGGAGAGTCAGAATTGTTTTGCAAATAAATAGCTCAGTTGTCCTACTACTAATTATTGTTAATCCTTACACTTATTTATTGTTTTGTTATCCCTCCATTATTTATATTAAATCCTTATATTTAATAGGATATATTTCTGGACTATCCTTTTTGGTTTATTAATCTGTGTATCTATTCTTAGGTCAGTATCAGACTGTTTTTTTTTTTTAATTTTTTAAAATTTATTTATGATAGTCGCACAGAGAGAGAGAGAGAGAGAGAGAGGCAGAGAGAGACACAGGCAGAGGGAGAAGCAGGCTCCATGCCGGGAGCCCGATGTGGGATTCGATCCCGGGTCTCCAGGATCAGGCCCTAGGCCAAAGGCAGGTGCCAAACCGCTGCGCCACCCAGGGATCCCCAGACTGTTTCATTCATTATTTTTTTTTATATTTCTAGATCTCTTTTGGTCCATATTTAGTGATCTGAAAGGAGATAGTGAGGAAAATAGTTTTTAAGTGGGAAAGGATATATGTTGTATGACTTGATGAATGATATAGTTTGAAAAAAAATGTTTTTGTGTGTGGTGCTTGTTTGCTTAAAATATCAGTTGTTAGTATTCAAAAAATATATTTAATGAATAAAATGATGAATTTGGGAGTAAGATAAATAAATGTAGATTCAATTTTGAACTTTATATCAGTGGGTATTTCATTTTTGGTAAAATCGCTTAAATTCTCTGATGCTCCCTCCTTTCAAATAAGATTACTTTTACCCATGTCATCAACTTGGAATGAGTCCTAACTGAGGTGATAAAGGAACAAGGAGAAATTGTTCTGTTTTAATAGTAACTGCTCAGTAAATTCAGTTAGTATAATAGGAATGCTTACTATTGCTGTAGAGTATTCTAGAGATCTTTATGTTTTCTAATCTGGAAAGTATTTTATCTAATTTCATTGCTCAAAATAAATCTCCAAATTACCATTTATCCCCACCATTTATCTCATAACTGAAATGAGGAAATTTCATTCCTCTTCTTCCCTAAACATGAATCTCAGAACATACAACTTTATTTTTCTTTTTATCATATGTCAGCTGGAGCCAATGTATGGAAAGGACACATCTGACCTCATGCAAATCTGTCTTTTGGTGCTGAGTACCTTGGCTTGGAGTACATGGCCACAAGTTTCTGTTAATTATTCACAAGTCACTTTTAATCCAAATCTCTGTGCTGCTTTAGTATCATTTTCTATTTCTGACTTTGGGCTTGGTCCATCCAGTCCTGCCATGCAATGAGTTGCTTTTCTCATTTCCACATAGGTATTTGAAAACCTGTCAGAGTGCTGTTTTCATTATACACTTTTCATTATTACGCTGTCATCACTGAACAAGTTTATTTCAAAACCTTTTGGGAAAAATGACAAGAAACATAGCATTTTATTTCCTTGTCCCTTCATTAGATTAGAAATGTCAAGAAAGATTTAGATTGTACTCATTTTTATTAAAAGGAATGATAGATCTTTCTTGGCAAAAGAAAAGGAAAAAATAGGAAATTTTAATTTTAAATACAACTGGAGTTGAAGATTTGCGCATGAAGGTGCTCTGGTGAAAAGCTTTCTCTTCATTATTTGGAAAGATTTATATTTTATTATCAAACTCTAGGCCATCTTATTCATTTCAAAGATAGAAAATATGGTAGTTACTCTAGATCTCAGCTACATAAATGAAATCTCCTATACGCCTAACACAAACTACACCAAAGTGAAGCTAGGATATTATTGTCAGGGTAACTTTAACATCATGCATTATAAATTTAAGTAGCTAATAAAAAAAAGACGTAATGATAATACCTTTGAGTCATATTGTGACAATTGTGTGAGTCAACACATGTGAAGCTTCTAATACTGCACATGAGGTTGAACCCAATCAGGTTACTAATATTCAAAAGTTTTGGACTGCAAAAGCAACAATTTCATCTAGTTCAGTCTCAGCATTCCTCAATAATCAGGAGTTTCCTATTCACTCCTAGGATTTATACCACAGAAATGACTTTTAGCAAAGATGGAACTTACTAATTACAATCTAAACTCATTTGCGTATGGTGAACCTCTCTCTTCAGCCTATGCTAGTAGAGCGGTGCCTCAGTTAGCATGTGGCTCTTCCTCTCTTACTACTGCCAACTTATTGGCAGTCTGCAACCCTTCCACTTACCCCATGGCTTCTGCTTACCCGTGGCCATGGCTTCTATTTATTGTATCACTGTACTCATTGCCTTTGTTCAGACAGGTAGACAGGTATCCAGCCTGGCCTGGTCTATGTGGAAAGTAGAGCTGGCTATGGATATATATGGGTGGCCATGCTGGTAGGTAGATTGATGTGAATCATATTTAATGGCCTCAAATTTATAAAATTAGGGAGCATTGTAAATATTTTAGATTGAAGACAGTAGCATTTATATGGGCTAATAGTATGCTAGAAGTATGTAAAAAGGTATGAAATTACTATGCATACTATCTTTTAATAACAACAAAATTGTAGATTAGTGAACTCAAGGTAGTACAGAAACATATTTTCTTATATGAAAGTCATTTAATTTATTGTTTGTAATAGTGACAAATCTTTCTCCCTCTGACTTTCTTGGTTAATACAATCTTTTTTACATACAAATTTAAAATAAGGGCAGTATAAACCAGAATGTTGTATCAAGTTTTCAGGACTATTGGATTACATGAAATAGAGAACTATCACAATGATATAAAACATAATCTTTATTAGACTAATATATCCATATTTAATATTTAAAAATACTTGAGCCATAAAGATATAATCGAATTACCATGCCTCATTAAAACTTTAGCCTTTGAGAGATGCCTGGGTGGCTCAGTGGTTGAGCATCTGCCTTTGGCTCAGGGCATGATCCTGGGGTTCCAGGATCGAGTCCCACATTGGGCTGCCTGCATGGAGCCTGCTTCTCCCTCTGCCCATGTCTCTGCCTCTCTCTCTGTGTCACTCATGAATAAACAAATCTTAAAAAACTTTAGCCTTTAAAATGTTAATTTTTGTGATTATGAGTCTTGTTATCTTAATTTTATGCAAATTATAACTTTTTATGAATGACAGATACCAAATTTAGTAATTCCCTCTTGTTATTGTTTATTTACTTATTTTTTTACTCTA
Organism: Vulpes vulpes; assembly: GCF_048418805.1. Classification (NCBI taxonomy): domain Eukaryota; kingdom Metazoa; phylum Chordata; class Mammalia; order Carnivora; family Canidae; genus Vulpes; species Vulpes vulpes. The sequence continues at coordinate 4,277,971 of NC_132786.1, read as the reverse complement.
TCTTATTTTTCTATTATATGGTATAGTATTGAAAATGTTTTTTTTCCATATGAAGAAAAAACAGATGACTTTTAAAAAATGTTTTAAGGATTTTTTGCCTTGCATATACACAAATATAAACTTATGTACCATTATAAAACAAAAACAGGCATGGTGTTATCTGGAATTTTAAAACTTACCTGTTTTCCTCATATCATTTTTATAATAAAATATTTAAGTAGAAAGCGTAAAATAATTAAGAATTTCATTTTGAAGATTGATATTCCTACCTAGTTGCGTATAGCAAAAGAATTACAGAACTCTTACTTCCAACATATAACCGGTGTGAATTTTAATTAACTCTATTAATTTGACTGAAAAATGGAATAGGAGGGGAATATAAATCAGAAGATGAAGTGACTTGGAAGTTTAGGTTGGAGAAGCCATGCTATTCTAACTAGATTAATACTCGACTGTGATTCCCAGAGTTTTTCAAATTCCAATAAATGATTCAGAGCTACAGACTTAGAATTATTTATTTTATTTAAAACAATTATATATTTTATTTTATTTCTTTATTTTCAAGAGAGAGAGAGAGTGAGTGGTGGGAGGAACAGAGGAAAAGGGACAAGCTCTCTGCTAAGCATGGAGCCCAATACAGAGAGCTCCATCCCATGACCCTGAGATCATGATCTGAGCCAAAATCAAGACTCGCACAGTTAACTGATTGAGCTACCCAGACATCCAGACATTGTGCATTTTCACATGGCTTTTGATTTATGAAGAAAGTAGATATTCTGGTACTCATTAGGAAATTCAGAGTTGATTTTATGGTGTGATATAAGAGACTTCAAGTCTTCTTGAGGGCACAGGCATTTTTTTATCAGTTTTTTTTTTTTTTTATTGTTGTTGTTGTTGCAATATCATTCAACCCTCGAATCTCAGAGGCAGGTGATAAGAACATTTGTTTCTTGTTCACATGAGGACTACATGGTGAGTTCAGGTTGGCTGGACTCTGCTGGCTTCACTGTTACTTGACTTCATATTTCAGGTCTCAGCGTGAAAGTACCTGGGCCATGCAGCTCTCAGGGCAGAGGATAGAGCTGGACCAAGGCTGAGGTGGAGCAAGCAATTACAGTTAGAGTTCCTTCTTAATCATAACAAAAGTCATGGCAGCTCATGTCCATTGGCCAAAGCATGTCATACGACCAAGCAGGAGTCAGTGAGGATCAGGTGCTTCCTCCATCCGTGGAATGTACAGGAAGTCTCAAATGATTGTAGCTGATTTCCCATTATCTTCTTGCAGGGACTGAGCAAATAGTTGGGAACAGTAATCCAGTCTCACACACATCAAATCCAAATCACCGACACAGAATTACAATTCAAATATGGCTCTTCAATAGCCAAACTGTGGAAGGAGCCTCGGTGTCCATCGAAAGATGATGGATAAAGAAGCTGTGGTCTCTGTATACGATGGAATATTCCTCAGCCATTAGGAAGGACAAACACCCACCATTTGCTTCAACATGGATGGAACTGGAGGGTATTATGCTGAGTGAAGTAAGTCAATCGGAGAAGGACAAACACTATATGGTCTTATTCATTTGGGGAATATAAAAAATAGTGAAAGGGATTATAGGGGAAAGGAGAGAAAATGAGTGGGAGATATCAGAGAGAGTGACAGAGCATGAGAGAGACTCCTAACTCTGGGAAACGAAGAAGGAGGAGTCTGGAAACAAGTTTGTAGAGTCACTGCTGCTCAGAACCAGAATAGAGAGCATTTTCTCCAAAGCATTTAACCCTTCCAAATGGGACAGATTAAGTGCTGTGCTTTCTATGGCCCTATCTTTTTAAAAAAGAAAGAAAAAAGAAAGTAAGCGCAAAAACATTTAATAGCCAATCAGAGACAATGCAATAAAAACAGAGCTATTCAGAGCACAAATACGATACTGTTCATTCCCTGCTTCAAGTATGTCCATAGTGTCTTATTGCTACATGGTTATGATGATAATGGTAGCAATAACAAGGACTCCTACTATTTACTGTTTGCCTCTTAGGCGCCGTACTTTATACTAGAAACTTCACATGCAGGTCTTATTACTCACAATAAATATGAGAAAAATAACTTTACTGAATTCACATAGTTAATAAGAGTCCTTCCTTTTAACCACCACAATACTCGAAAATGTGTAATAATCTACTTTCATGATTTTGTCCAGTCCGGCTTCCCCGATTCATCTCTTGCCTTCCCATCTGCATTTTCTACACTGAAGTACAAATCCACAGATGTCCTTGCCATTGTCTTGTGCTGCCATTCTGTCCCAAGCTCTGTGGCTCTGCATATTTAAACTTCTCTGCTTGGAATTCTTTTCTAGCCACAGTGCTTTTCCCCCAACTGGATGAATTCTGTGTCTCTAGGAGACCATCCTTAGACCACCTGCTCTAGGAAGGCACAAGCTACCTTCTCTCCTGTGCACATTGTCATCACCATGTACACAGGGTGCTGGGCTTGTCTTTGCATGTCACCCTTTTCCTTGGCTCTCCTAAGTCTTCCACTCTTCCCCAGATGTGAACACCTTAGGGATCTTGTTTATTGCCAACTTTATTTTATATTCCAGTGCATGTTCTAAGAATTACTCAAGTAATTAAACTGGAAATCCCAACAGCCGAAATGAGTTTTTGCAGTATGTTTTTATTTTTATTTATTTATTTATTTATTTATTTTTAAGATTTTATTTATTTATTCATGAGAGACACAGCGAGAGAGAGAGAGAGAGACACAGGCAGAGGGAGAAGCAGGTTCCATGCAGGGAGCCCGACATGGGACTCCATCCCGGGACTCCAGGATCACACCCTGAGCCAAAGGCAGGCACTAAACCGCGGAGCCACCGGGCTGCCCAATTTTTGCTGTATGTTTTTAATATTTACCTTTAAAAGAGATTTGGATGGATTCAGTGCAATCATCTAAGATAACCATATATCATAGTTAATATTGACTGCGATAATCATAAAAATTAAATTTTAGGAAATATCTTTATCAGACTCCTAAAAGAAATAAAAACTGTAGTGAATCTAAAATATAATATTCTACTTTCTATAGATACTAATGTGTGCAAATATATTTTACTGTCTTCATGTACATATCATTTCTTCTAGGGGCATTGAAAGATCACATACACATTTTTTTTTCCCAAAATAAATGTTTAAACAAATTAAGGAATTTAGTTGCTAAATCAAGAATCCAAGTTCTAAAATTTATATTGCTCTTATCAGTGAAGAGGTAGTAACACGTCTCTTATATATTAAGAAACTCTTATATATATAGAAACCTGAAATATTTCAGGATGAAAACCAGGCATCATAAATGCATAAATATGCATAAATATTTACTACATTGTATTGAGAAAAAGAGTCCTATGATTTTACTTTGTAAGTCTTGTGAAGTAGCTGACATGATTTTACAGAAAAAAAAATCTGTTATTTGAAGTAGTACTATATTCGTGATGGAGATGATAGAATGAAATAGTATCTAAAAGAATGACATCGTCAACAGAACCTAAGGAATGTTTCGGAAATTTTGTGTCTAAACTGAAAAGAAGTATGAGAAGCTAAACAGGTATGTACTGAGCATTATCAAAATATGCAGCCATAAAGAGTAATTCACAGAACTAAAACTGCCCTCTCCCCTCAACATCTTGGGAAGAGATTGAATTATTTGTGTACAGTCTGCAAACTTAAATGATTCAGATATTTTTTAGCAATCAATAGTAATTACTTACCTCTTCATGGCTTTGTCCCAAGAGAATTTAAATGTAACAGAAAAAAAAAAAAAAAAAGACAAAACAGGAACCCAGTTTTCTAAATAGGGTGGGGTATTTTAGAAATAATCCCTTCATTCTGACATGCTCCTGAATGGCTGTAGTTGTGGAAGTAGGTTTTCAGAATCGAATCCTTGCCTTAAGAAAGAGTGGAAGATTCTTACTTTTAAGTGCTTTTAGATTTACAGAAGAGTCGCAAAGAGTACAGGGAGTTGCCGTATGCTCTTTATGCAGCTTCCCCTAATGTTAACATTGCACAGAATCATGGCATATTTATCAAAATTAAGAAATTATGATGGGTAATCTACCATTAACTAAACTATAGACTTTATTCAGATTTCGCCATTTTTTTTTTTACCAGTACCCTTTTGTTGTTGCTTTTCTAAGATTCACATTTCATTTAATCATCACATCTTCTTTATCTTCTTCAATTTGTGACAGTTTTTGTTTTTGTATATTTGTATTTATACAAATATTTGTATTTGTTTTTGAAGAGTACTTTTGCATAATATCCTTCAATTTCTATCTACAGATGTTTGCTCATTATTAGACCTCCACAAGGGAGGAGTATCAAAGAACTTGTGGATATATGGTAAAAATCATTAGATAATTAATAAATACTTGGAGGAGAAGCTTTGAGATTCTCTAAATATCCCGTTTCTCCTTAAAGTTCTGCTCATTAATTTTATAATGTATCAGTGGATCTTCCTACAGCAATTACTAAAGTATTTTATTGGCAATTTTCGACTTCTCTCATTCTTCCTAAGTTAATTACTTGTAATTCTTTATTAAAGAAGATTTGTCCTTTTTATCCATAATTAACTGATTCAATCGTATAGACTGTAGCTATATGTCTATACACACACACACTATGGCTATATGTCTATATATATACACACACACACACACAAAGAAAGAGAGAGAGAGGGAGAATATGGGTATTTATTTTATTCTTTGAATTATAATCTAATACTAATATTATTTGTTTATTTACTTATTCAAATTGTTCCAACTTTGGTCATTGAAGTTTTTTTAAAAAAATTGGTCCCTATGTTCTCGATGTCTTTTTGACATACTTGCATCATTTTTTTTTTTTTTTTTGGTAGGTTTGGGGGACTAGAGTGGGGTCACTTTCTCACTTTCTGGGATTACAAAATGTTCCAGGCTCCTCTGTTTTCCCTCTCCAACCACAGAGTTAAGCATTTCTCCAAGGATCTTGCTTCTTTTTATTGTAAAGATAATATATCCTATGTTATATGATAAGGAAATAAGGTAATGCATTTCAATGAAAAATGGTTAGAGTACTCTTAGGCATATAAGTTCTTTTTGAACATTGCTTTCCTTTCACCACTGTCCTCTTCATACAGATCCTACACAAAGTAAAAATGATAAGAAATGAAAATGGAAGCAGAAAGGAAGGAAACGAGTGGAAAAAGTCATTTAGATTTGGTACTATGACTTCTGAGAGATGCCCTGTCAGATGGGTTCAGCTAAGGAGTGCTTTACTGGTTAGGGGTAGATGATGGGCAAGGTTATTTTAGGACCAGATGACTGGAATCAGGGTAGTACATGTCAAATTTAGGGAAACAACGTATTGTACTCTTTATCTAGAGTTTAATTCAACATAGTAGGAATAGTTTTGAAAAATACTTAGAAAAATTAGGTTCATGCTAGATGAATTAAGGTCTTAAAAATAAGGATCTGGCAAATATTTCTGAAGAGAGAAAGAGGTAATAGGTGACTTGAATTTCAGTGATTTAGCTTGCAGCATATCCAAGCTATAGCCACAAAATATAGGAGGTAAAATTAACAGGCCGAATTTATGTTTTCATATTGAAGTTTAGAAATATAGATTAGTATTGCATGCTAGAAACATGGATGATAAGCAGTAAGAGGTGAATTGGTATCCGACAGTGAGCTGAAATGCACATTTCTGTGGTTTTCCTCAGTAGCATATGTTATCTAGGATCTGGATTAGCATAAGATGTTGGCAGATGAATAGAACATGCAAAGAGTCAAGAAAAAGGCATCTGGAAAAATGAAAGAAAAAGGCATCTGGGGCATTGGAATGAATGGTTCAAAGCAGGCTTCATGAGTGAAAACCTGGGTCGTGAGTGATTTGAGCACAGTGCTGATTTTGTTTAGAGGTGGTACAATACAAAGGAGTGACAGTGTGCCTTTGTGACTCACTGTGGGTACCAGCTGTGAGAGGTGTAGAATGATGTGGCTGGAAAGTGTAAGATCAAGGTTCCAGATGTTGCATTGGAACAACCCATTGTGATGACAAGATCCTGGATTTGAAAGAATGAAGCTTTTATAGAGGAAGAAAAGTGAAACAAGAACGATGAACCCACTTCAGTGGGATTTATATTTTCTCTTCTTTAATTTTGAGCACGTGTAAATCTTACCGTCAAAGAAAAGATCACTCTTAGTTGTACGAGTTGTAGATGAAAAGAGAAATATCAGCGTATTTTATTGGACAAAATTCAGCAGCAGAGGTGTACTGAAATAGTCAATAAGGAAGAAATTCATGCATGCATAAATAGTGTTGGGGGCAAACCCTATTGGAAGCCTGTTTGGGTCATAGGTCTTTCTGGCCTTTTCATTCCTGCATCTTCAGCAGATCAGCATAACTTTTAATTCTAACTCCTGAAAATTGCCTATGAGCTAAATTCCTATTTGATTAAAAGTGCAAGAGAGACTTCTACAGTCACTTTGACTACGATTGAACTCATCGATTGAACATATGACAAGATGTAATGCAATTCGAGCATTTTATTTCATGATTGTAGTCCTTAAATTTATCTAAGGTTCATTCTATGGAATTCTAAAGAATGAGAAAGAAAGGGTTTTTAAAGTATTTATTTGCGGTTATTGGTATGTGAAAGAAAAATGCATGTGGTATTTGGGCTTTCTGTGAAAACTATTTCTAGTCAAGATGCTAAAGAAAAATAATAAACACAAATATGCGAAAGAATAATACTTTAGAATAATAATTCAAACACAGCAAACACCAAAGTTGCTACCTTTGTATTAATATCAATAAAATACCAATTAAAGAAAATAGAAGATATAAAATATTATAAAACCTTTTAAGAGATGTCTTCAGAAAATTTCATTTGCATACAAAATCCTATTACCGCAATGCTGCAGGATTTTTTTTTCAACCTGCAGTGGGAAAACAGATATAAAGAGTTAAGTAAAATGTCTAAAATCAAATAAGAAATAAACAGCAAGTTAAAAGTCTGAAGGATTTTTTTTTTCCCTGCTACATCCAGAAATACCCAGGGCATCAGGGATTCATTTAAATTAGAACAACCAGAATGTGTTCTAGAAATGGCATCCATAGGATAATTTAATACCTAATGGGAAAACATATGTCTACAGTGCTTCAAAGTATATCTTCACTTGGCTTTTAGCATTTTACCTCAAGTTTGAAAAGGTTCATTTAAATAACTTTATCCACCAATTACTTGCAAATCCATTTAGGCATATTCAGTAGTTGATCAATCTTTTTTTCCTTTATTTAAACAACTAACTGGGATCCCTGGGTGGCGCAGCGGTTTGGCGCCTGCCTTTGGCCCAGGGCGTGATCCTGGAGACCCGGGATCGAATTCCACGTCGGGCTCCCGGTGCATGGAGCCTGCTTCTCCCTCTGCCTGTGTCTCTGCCTCTCTCTCTCTCTCAATCTGTGACTATCATAAATTAAAAAAAAAATTTAAACAACTAACTGCTATTTTTTAAAAGATCTTATTTATTTATTCGAGAGAGAGCATGAGAGTGAGAGCACAAGCTGGGCTGGGGGAGGCAGTGAGGGTCATTGCAGAGGGAGAAGCAGACTTCCCCTCTGCAGGGAGGCCAACGATTTTGGTGGGGGGGCATCGATCCCAGGGTCCTGGGATCACAACATGAGCCAAAGGCAGACACTTAACTGATTAAGCCCCCCAGTAGCCTCTAACCAACTGCTATTATGCCCAAATTTCGTATATATTGGAATTATTTTGTTGCAAGATAGAGAAAATTATCTAACTTACAGATATAACCCGTGGGATATAACATGTGTACAGAGATATCACACCAGACCCAAGAGCAAAAAAAAACAAAACAAAAAAAAAAAAACACCAGAAATTACATGTGGCCAAACTGACAACAGGAAAAATATGGGAACAAAAGTGACTAGTTAATCATTTCTGTCTCTCTTTTCTCATCTGCTCTGTTTTCCTACCTTCATCCATAAACCAACACCCCTGTTGTCCACAAGACCCCAAAATGTCCAAACAATTTCCTGCTAATGGATGTCCAGTCTTTAGGTCTCTTTGATGAAGTCCTAGAGGGAGAGAATATGATTGGCCCAGGTGTCCTACTGGTTGGTGTTCCATTCTGTGAATAGGAAGGGCCAGGATAACAGTGTAGGCCTGGAGGCAGAGGCCCAACAGTTTAGCCTACACTAATGTTTTTCAAACTTTTGTCTGCATTAGAACCAATGGGAGGCTGTGTTAACGCACAGGTTTCTAACAAATGTTTAGATGATGCTAATATTGCTGGTCCAGGGACCTTACCTAGAAGTACTAGTTATTCTGTAAGGCCATAACATTATCAGCAAGAGGAAATAGGCAAAATACCTCAACAATATGCTAACTTCAGTTTTTTTGTGCAATTAAGTTGCTCTGATTATCCAGCCTTTTAAAAAAATCCATTCATTAAACCTTTATTGAGAAGTTACTATATAAGCAATTAAAAATGTGTATATACATAAAAATTAGTTCCTTCATAAATGTAGTCCACTTATCTGCCTTAATGTTAAGCCTATAGTCATAATTTAAATTTATCTATATTTTTAACACACAAAGGAAATCTACTAAAACAGATTTACTTTTTGTTGAATTATCTAACTACATAATAATCCTATTTTCAAGACACAACAGTATATATTTTGTAATTCACTTATTTTTCCAAATATTTATACTTACTAAATGTGCAATATTGAAAGAGAAAACACAACAACTGAAGTGGTTGCAGTGTTGGTGCTTTTGAGATTTTATTTACTATAATTTCCTTTATGAAAAAAATGTTATGGGGTGGTTAACCCCTATAACCACCAGGGTGGTTCAGTTGGTTAAGTGTCAGACTCTTGATTTTGGCTCAGATCATGATCTCAGGGTCGTGAGATGGAGCCCTGCATCAGACACTGTGCTCAGTGGGGAGTCTGCTGGAGATTCTCTCTCTTCCTCGCCCTCTAACCCCCCCAACCCCACTCTCACACACAATTTATTTACTGCTCAAATAATAAAAAACAAATATGCTTAAAAATTATACCCACATAGTCTTGAGATAAGCTATAAATTTTACTTTATACTACTGTATTTCAAGAGTCAGAATAGTTTGAGGGAGAATAACTTCTCTAATCAAGTTAAAACCTAGTCCCACAGTAACCACCTAGTCTTCTTATGTGAGTGCAAAGGCATCAGAGATCAAATACTTTGTTGAAAATTTCTACTCCCTTCTGAAGTGATCTTTCTCTAGTTGCACAATCTCTGACAGTGTTTTATTGCATCAACTATGCTGCAATTATCATATCTAGTGAAAAATCACAAAATTTTTTTCTTCATTATTTAAAAATACTTAGTCCCTGAGATTACTAATAGTCAATAAGTCACTAACAACATCGTTTTGTAACTAAGAATCATAGTATTAAATCCCCCCAATTCTATGTGTGTGATTCGTTTCGAGTTGGCCTCCTTGGCTATGCGGTTCTCATTTAAGTCATTCTATTCTTAACTCCCTAGGCTACCTCATGTACAAGTGCAATTGTGATAAGTAATGTGGAATTGACTGATGACGTTTTATGAAGGGATGAAAATGAGTGGGTGCACCAGACATTATGCAGTTCCACTTGCTGAATGTCCTCCTATGTGGTCATTTGCAAAAGTTCCTTCTCTAAGCCAGCAACCAGATCATTCTACTCAAAATATCCAGCAGACGTTTCTGCTTCTTTTTCTCCCCAATCCAGAATCTCAAAATCCAGATAATTTTCATACCACACTCTACAGAACTTACAAATAGCTGAACAGTGTCTGGGAAACCGACGTTTAGCCCATAGTTCGAAACTCTTCTGCTCAAACAGTACCTGAGAGAGTTTAACTCCACCCTCTTACAAATAAAACCAGTATTATGTCTCACTTTGAAATTAAGTCCCATTATTTACCTGGATATATATTTTTTAGAAGTTTGTAGGTGGATTTTATGTTTGAACGACATTTAGGAACAGCAATTGTCTGGATAGAGAAACATAAATTTGGACAAATCAATGAGCAAATACTCATTTGCAGAAAGACTGCAAGGGGAATTTTTAAATATTCTACTGCATCAGTTGTTAGAAAAACTCTTGATGTGTGTGTGGCTACTGTGTTTATTGCGTTTGGGAAGTGTCAGAGACCCAGGAAGGTGGGAACTGTTCAGAGCGGGCTTTGCCTATCCTTTCCATTATGTGTTCTGTTTCACCCCCTTTGCAGGACTTAGGCCAATAGCTCTTCTCTCCATCCATCTTGGTAAACCCAGACTGCCCATGAAACAGCTAGTAACCACAAGAGTGATTCCTGCCTTTTCCAGACACCATTTGACCACCTGTTCGGGAAACTGTCTGAACCTCAGCTGACCCCTCTTGCTGGCCTATAAAATGCTTGCCCCCTCCATTTCAAGTTACAACATTGCTTTAAAGTCTTTGCTTCCTTTATTTTTGAATAAAGGCTTCTGGTAGCAGTGCCCTGGATCATTTTCTTCCCCTAGAACTTTGCACGAAATCCTGATTAGCAAAGTGATAGCTCTGCATGTGTTTCAAGATATAGAAAGGAAAGATTATTTCATCTTTCGCAGCATATGTAATCGTTTTTCCAATGTGTGCAATATCAATATTCTTATTGATAATTTTTTAAAGTACAGAAACAAGCAAGGAAACATGGCTTTAGCAGTTATTGTTTATGATGCATTTTGGCAAACAGCAGGGAGTAGGTTTTCTGATGGTAACTGCTGTTGAACAAACTTTGTAATAAATAGAAGCTTAGTAACAGCATGAAAATGGGAGAACATTAAGGTTAAAGATAAAGTCCTCATTTTGATACTTGTGATAAAAATAGTAGACATCTGATTTTGGACATTGTTGAAGAAATGTGATTTCGCTTTTAGAAATACTGTGTTTAAGCTAAGAGTAAGGTATGCGCTTTTTATAAAAAGTAGGAAGGAGTTGGGGGTATATGTAGGAATCACCTTAACTCTCTGATTCTTAACATCTTACTAGCAATTGCTCAAATTCCTCCCTTACTCTTTGTCGAAAGGTTACTAAACTCCCCCAGATTTTCTACAAACCTCCACGGGATTTTTATTCTTACATTCATCTCTGCCACAGACTTCTCATTTTGATAAATCAGTTCAGTCCATTCACATTGGTCCACAGGCTGCCATGTTCCTCAGGTGTTGAGCGAGAAGTGGAAACAAGTTCTTTTTTTAAAAAAACTTCCACAAAATCTCACTCAAATAAGATAACTGTAGGTGTGGGGAGAAAGGTAAATGCATATTACTATGTAAACAACTTAAAATACTAATTTTAAAACTCATGTTTAAAATCATTCTCTCTTCTAAATTGTAAATTCTCCCTTCTCTCTTCACTCTAATCTTCATTTCCTGTTCATTTCTTCTCTTCTCCAACCCTAGCTAACCTCTCAGGAGAAAAACAGAGAAAAAAGAAAAATATAACCTCAGATTTCTGTATCAGAGATATTCAGCCTGTCTAACCTTCCAGGCAGATCAGAACTTATATTGTCCTAGAAGATATTGAAATTATGATCTGTAAAGTCCTGCCTAATTAAATATTTAGATAAAAATGCACTTCTTGTGCCATCCTAGGGGTTCAAACAAAGCAAAAGGTAGCCCTCTTTTTCTCACACACCTAGAGAACAGAAAATCAAGAATGATTCAAGGATGAAGTTTGGGATCAGAAATCATCTATGAAATAATACTTGAGAAGAAAACTATAAAGAATTAAAGACACCTCTAAAAGAAAATATAAAAGGAAAACAGGAAAACTTCAATGTTCACTTATATTTAAGAAGTAGGGAAGTGAATTATAACCAGAGGAGTTCCCTGAAAAATAATTACAATAGCTGTATGGGTTAGATGCAGTTATTTTAATTTACTGGTAAGAAAAGTAAGGCATAGACGTGAACATATTTGCCTGTGGTCACAGAGCTAACATGCAAGAGGGAAGATTCTTCACCAGATGCTTTGACTCAAAGATTGTCCCCTTTTTAGGACATTAGGACCTTCCTACTGAATTCACTGTCCTCTGAAGAGTCAGAATTGAGTATCAGAGAGTGAGAAAGTGATTTCACTTTGGGAGGCTCCAATGCAAAGGAAACAATAAAAACTATTTTAAAAATCCTTGTATGTGAAATAATGTTCATAAATAACTTTTATATACAACAATTGACTGTGAGTCAAGAAGAGAATAATAAAACAATTGCTTAGTAGAAATAGTATCTGTCCAGTAAAAGTGAGTAACCAAATATTTTTTATGGCTTATCTATCAAAATCCATTAGTTTGGTGTTTGGTACAGATGATGGAGTGATGGAAAAGGTACAAGGGACTACCTGATGCTGGGAGGGAAACCTGAAATGATACAGCACAGAAGTGCAACTGAACCAAGGAAGCCAAGAGCAGTTGAACGTTTGAAGAAGTCAGTTATGGGTAACATTGAATGTCAGAAAGGCAAATGGTTATGGAAGCTACAGAAAGGGAGTGGTGACATCGATTCAAAGTGGATAGGGTGGGATTCCTGGATGGCTCAGCGGTTTAGCACCTGCCTTCAGCCCAGGGCATGATCCTGGGGACCCGGGATCGAGTCCCACATCAGGCTCCCTGCATGGAGCCTGCTTCTCCCTCTGCCTGCTTCTCTGTCTCTGTCTCTCTCTGTGTCTCTCATGAATAAATAAATAAAAATCTTAAAAAAGAGTGGATAGGGTAATTGCAAAATATGATGGTCCAAATGTGATTGCCAAATGACTTACCTACTAAAAATACTATTATCTTAATATCACAAATATAGCAAAGACCAATTATTCATTACTTTCAGGGGGATATTAAATGAGTAGGCACATTCATAGTGAAGTCAAATAAGATTGTGACCGTTTATCTTAACATACAGAGGACGGGCTGCCAGCGGGAAAACATCAAAGGCTATAAATTGTTTTGGCTTTATTGAATACAAACATTGTGTGAGCCTGGGAATGCTAAACGTACATGGCCCTGTTTTTCTTTTTTTTAAAGTATGCACATAAAATCATTTTATACATAATCAGTACATTTCATTAGTATTATAGTATATTACACATAAATATTTCATTATATTATCTTGCTATAAAATTGCCATATATAATATCATTATATATGGTAATGTATTGTTGAGACATGTTTCTAAACTTTTTAAATACACCATCATTTGGGTATACTTTCAAATCTAGAATACTGAGTTAGATGTAATCCAATTCAATTTGGAAATTTCTACATTATTATATTATTGTAATTGGATGTTTGGTGTTATCATTATTGCTTTGTCACTTCTACGTGAGAATTGAGCCTCATTCTTATGTTTGGGGAGCTCTTACCGATGGGTCTTGGAAGTTGAAAAGACCATATAAACCTAAAAGGGCAAATATACCTTCTCCCATCTCCCCTAGCAAGTAATTCTAAAAGTTCTATGGGTTACTATGCAAATTATCTTCATTTATTGATGAGGACATTAAGTGCATGACCTCAGCTTAGCCAGTCTCATGCATCAGTCTGGAAGACATGGAGGCCAGAAGACAAGACTAACAAAGGCCCCTTCGAGGAGTTCCAATATTTTAGAGCCAGAGAAGGGACAGGCTCATGTGGCTAATGCTGGGAAATAGAGCTCACAATGTCTTCATTGGACAGTTATGTGGAGTGATTTTTGACTCTGGACCTTGCCGTCTAGGTTTCTTGGGTTTTTTTTCTGAGCTCTTGCTTTAAAGCATCTAGCAGGTTTTAGAAGCTAACACAATTAGTCTCAGGAAATTCCTTTCCTGTTCAAATCCTTCAGAATTAGTTTCTGTTGCCTTCAACTTAAAATTTTGACAAGTAAAGTAGATAAAGCATAGTTTGGGACTCTAACTTGATTCTTCATTTTTGGAATGAAATTTAACTTGTGGAGAGACTGATGTTCTCTATCTCTTCAAAAATTGTTTTCTTTATAAGCTCTATTCATAAGTGAGTCGTAACGTTAAAGAGAAAAAAAAAAGGTTTTAAATTGCTTCCTGCAGCAAAATGTGAGGCAGTAAAAAGTACAAACCACTAAGCAGAGAAAACAAGACAATACAATGAAAAGACTGCTCTAAAGAGCAACTGACAAGATTGGTGTGAAAAAATATATATATAATCTAGGTTTAAACTGCATATGTGACATAAAAGATGTTGTGACAGGGAGAAAAACGTTTGTTTACTTACAATCCCACTATATCCCGACATCAGCACATCAGGACACACACATCTACATTCTTCTGAGGAAGGTTCCACGTTGCTGGATTGTTTTTTCCAGTTGGTTTCAAAGTCATCTTCAACATAATAGCTTTTAATATGCTTGGATTCCTTATGAGGTGATAGATGTCTAGATATTTAAAACAAAATTGGAAAAGCCTGGGCCAATGCAAATAGCTTTGCATAAAGAAGGGTAGACTGGGGAGTAGAGGTAGGTAGGAGGGAGGACCGAGAAAGAAAGAAAGATGAGGATTTTCTTAGAGGGAAATTCTTAGTATTGTTTAATGTCCCACTCTCTGTTGCTCATCATATGGCCATTAAAGTCTCCTCTGATCATAGTGGTTTGTGAGATATATTTGTGTAGCAGGTGATACTGTAAAGTGCTAACAGTTGCTCTAAGTTATGCAAAAAGTGGAGAGAGAAGTAATAAATTGGAGGCCAGTTACCATTGTTTGGTTTCCATATTTATGTGGTCTTCTTTTTGTGGATTGGAACTGCTAAAGGTGCTAACTGAATGAGAGCATCCAATTCCAGATACTAGAGTAAAAATAGCAAATATGAGAGGTATGTAAATCCTCTACCAAAGATATTCCATCGATACCACAATAAAAGGAGAGTGATAATTCAAGCAGTCATAATGTCCTACATAGAATGGATTTTATTCATGTGATTAATGAACATAATGTGCCAAAATGCAGGAGGAGGAACATGAAAAAAAAAACCAAAGTCCCTGTCCTCATGGAGACGTTCAAAGCAAGGGAAGTTAGAATTTCCAAAGGTGTGGTGGTTATAGATTCACTTCATAATACTCCAGTGAAAGACACCACATTATTTCTTTGTTCTTTTTTTATGGTTATTGCATTCCAATATTCTTTTTTTAAAATAATAAGTTTATTTTTTATTGGTGTTCAATTTGCCAACATACAGAATAACACCCAGCGCTCATCCCGTCGAGTGCCCACCTCAGTGCCCGTCACCCAGTCACCCCCACCCCCCGCCCTCCTCCCCTTCCACCACCCCTAGTTCGTTTCCCAGAGTTAGGAGTCTCTCATGTTCTGTCTCCCTTTCTGATATTTCACATATTTCTTTGTTCTTAATCATAATAGTATTCTATCTTATTTAGAGCTCCAGTTGAGTACAACAGCAAGACATTCAGACTTAATCAAGTCTGGGAGCACTTTCAACTCTGCTTAGTGTTGAATAAACAACCGGGAAGCTTATGTGATACCCAGAAAACAGGAAAGGTCTGACCCTTCACAGAAAAGATAAAACCTCAGAGTCACCTTTGCTCTTACTGCTACCAGTGCTGCTGAGTAGGATCCTCCTTCCTGTATTGAAGCCCTAATTCCCCAGGCAGTGCTCCTCATGACCCCAGGACTCCCCATGTCCATCTTTTGTGGACAACCTAGAGCCAGTTAACTACCCTAGTCAGTCAAATAGAACTTTACCATGAACAGGATTGATTGCTTGATCGATTCTTTTGAAGAACAAAGGTGTTTGTGTTACACTCTCAGTCTCTAAGCATTACCGTAAGTCTGTAATAATTAAGATAGTTGTGTATTAGCATAAGAACAGACAAATACAACAGCGTGATAGAAGTCCAGAAAAACTTCCAAATACTTCAAATATAGGTCTCTCTCCCTCTCCCTCTCTCTCCCTCTCTCTCTCTCTCTCTCTGTCTCTATTCCACCGCAGTTCGGTGGGAAAGATTTTTCTTGTCAATCCGGAAAGGAATGAACTTTGACCACTACTTCACAACATATGAAAAATTAATTCAAAAAGGATCATCAAACTACATGTAAACGACAAAGCAGTAACATTTCTCCAAGAAAACATAGAATAATATCTTCATGACTTTGAGCATTTGAGATATTGTGATCTTTTTATTTAGAAATATGCCTTTGGGCTTTGTGTTTCTGCCACAGAGCTCCTGAAACTCTTGGGATTTCCTAAGCAATGAAAGCAATAATAGCTTTTTTTTTTTTTTTTTTTTTTTTTTTTGTATATCAGTGAGTTGACTTCTGGAAAGCACTTCAGGATGGAGATTGGTTGGCAGGAGAATAAATTATGTGATTGGAGGGTTGGATCTTTCGGTTCCCAACCCTTTAACCTCTAGAGAAAGGAGAGTGGCTGGAGGTTAAATCAATTGTCATTGGCCAGTGGTTTAAACAGTCATGCCTGTGTAATGAAGCCTGTGTAAATAACCAGAAGGACTGGTTTTGGAAAGTTTCTGGGTTGGTCAACACTTGGAGATCTGAAAGAGCGGTGTGCTTAGAGTATGGAAGCTCTGTGCCCCTTCCCACATACCTTCCTATGTACCTTCCAGCTGGCTGTTCCTCAGTGAGCTGTTTAGCAAATTAAACAAGCCCAAAGAGGGGGGGTTATTGGGAACCTCTGATTTATAGGCAGGCAGTCAGAAGCACAGGTGACTACCTGGCCTTGTGACTGACTTCTGAAGTATGGGGGTGGTGATGAGGTGGAAGGAGGAGACTCCGTCTGTGGGACTGAGCCCTTAGCCTATCGAATATTGTGCCATCTGTAGGTAAGTTAGTGTCAGAATTGAGTTGAATTGGATACTCAGCTGGTGTCCAGAGAATTCTTGGTGACGTGGCAGGAAAACCTACACCCACACATCAGAATTTGGTCTCAGGACAATATTACCTGCAGAGATTTTTTTTTAAAAGCATGATACAAAAAGCATTACTTATGGAATTAAAGTTTGATGAATTGTACTTACTTAAAATTAAAAATTTTATTCCTCAAAATGCACTTTGAGAGAGAGAAGAGGAAACCACAGAGTACTCATGGTGTACAGGATATATAAAGAATTCCAATATTTCTTCTTAGAAAAATACAGATAAATCTTACCTTTTATGAAGTCACAAAGATCTATAGAATAAATGAATTTTGATAAGATCTCAAGGATCTCTAGTGTTGCCTCATTTTCATTCCTGGTTATTGATAATTTTTATTTTTCTATTTTTTTTTTTTTTTTATTCACCATGAACAGGATTTAAAAACAAATAACAACAAAAACCCAGGCCCTGACTGACTTGTAGAAGCACAGCTTCTACTCTGGTTTAATAACTTTTCCCTCTGGTTGAATAACTTCTCCTCTTCTAACTCTCTCTTTTTCAAAGTTCTCTCGCTTACCTCTGTCTGGATCTATTTCTCCACACCCATCTCCAAAATAGCTCCCGGGCAGAAGACCTTGTACCCAGAGGGACACAGAGAAGAGGACATTTCATTTAGTGCTTTTCTTAGAATAGAATTAAGGGGGGGGGGGGGGAAATAGCTCATGTTCTTTAAGATGGAACAAAAGACAAATTAATATTTCACCGTATTATCCAGAGCGCATGCCTACTCTGCATGAATTGTCTCATCTGATTGATTGGTCAAAAAAGTCACAAGAAGATAGTTCAACAAGAACCTCTGTACTTTGGGTGAAACTTATATGCAACACTACTAGGATAAATTGGTTGGAAATCTATAAAGCAATGAGAGAGAATAGCATGATTTAAAGACATCTCATGTTTACCCAGTGATCAAAGCCTTCAGCCTTTAATAGAGACTCTTCATAGCAGCTGGCAAGAGGGTGCCAACCTGGAGAACATAGCTTGAGTGTGGCACAGGATAATCAGGAAGGGATCATTATCCTACAGAAAGACTAAGAAAATTTTATGTTGGTGGCATAGGTATGACAATTAATGCATGCCAGGAAAGGTTACCGAATTGAATTTTGTTACAAATCTGAAATTGCATTCCAAAATATTGCTAATTTTGTTAAGGGGAAGTAATCCAAGATTTATATTACATAATTCATAGTTGAAGAAAAATAATGTCATACGTCAAATACATCTTTTAAAAAGAAAGAAAGAGAAAAAACATAGTACGATAATATTTTACTTTTGAGGTCTTTGTGTTGGGATTAAGTATTAGGGAGAAGAAAATCACTCTTCAAAGAACAACCAAAAGGGTATACAAATTTAAACAATTCCTTTAACAAATATAATTAATTCTGACTACTTCCGTGCACGCATTCCAATGGCTGCAGTTGCTTGTTCAGATAGTTATCATTTGTTGTTTTGTTTGAAGATGACGGGCAACCTTGACTGGCCCACCATACCCACAGCTCAGTGCCTCCCCTGACCTTCCTCAGTGAAGCCCACTTTTGCCTTTCGTTCTCTCCAGTTTCAAACATTATAATGTCTTTTATATGCTGCTGTCATTGTAAAAGAGGTGACTCAAAACATGTTATCGCTTCTGGAATTCGTATCTGCCTTCTCTTCCAGTGTTTAGGGCCACTGTCTTATTCAGGCTCTCATTTCACCCTTTCTTGGGCCATTTCAAGCGTCTCATAACTGGCCTTTCTCACACTCCTCTGCCTATTATCCACTTCAGTCTCCACACTGTCGCTGTAATGATCTGCTTTAAATTGTAAGTCTAATCACGTCATTCTACCCAGTAGCCTTTAGCATGAACTACTAAGCCTTTTATATTATGTGTAAGACCCTCCATATTTGTATACCAGTGACTCTGGTCCCTGGGCACTTAGCACAGTGCTTGGCACAGAGTAGACTCTTAATAGAGAAATGTATGTGGGGTGAAATGTGTGTGGGAATCAGTGATTGAGCGTCCCTTCCACCAAATGATGATCTGTTCTTTAGCAGTAGATGAATTCTGCTTCTCTTTAGCAACCACTTTATTTTTTTATTTAAATAAAAAAAATGTAAAGAAAGAAAGAAATAGCAATTGCTTTAAAACATTTCAAATCTTAGGGCACCTGAGTGGGTGGCTCAGTGGTTGAGTGTCTGCCTTTGGCTTAGGTCATGATCCCAGGGTCCCGGGATCAAGTTCTACATCAGGCTCCCCGCAGGGAGCCTGCTTCTCCCTCTGCTTACGTCTGTCTCTCTCTCAGTATCTCTCATGAAGAAGTAAATAAAATCTTAAAAACTAATCCACCTAGAAACTCTTATAGAAGAATTAGAATTTCTTAATGATGAAGAATTTCATTAATTTTGTCATTAATTAATTTCATTAAATAATCCATCCCATTTTACTCAGTTCCTATGGTGGGTATCAATAATTAGTTGTACTAATAACTGTAATATAGAAGGAAGGAAGGCAATTTATTTTTAGACAGTTTTTCACATTTCAAAAAATATATTGTTGTTTTAGAATCCATTATGTCATTAGAACATACTCATTAAGGCAGAATTCCAGGGCAAAGACCATATAATATAACATTGTAAGCTGTAAAATGCATATTGTAATATGGTTCTATAAAAACACATCAGTTCACACCCAGATGTTTAATGTTGTAATCAAGTTACTACCTTTAATTGTCATAAAGAAAAGTACATTGTTTCATACATAGTACAAATTTAAATTTATTTTTTTTTTAAATTTTTATTTATTTATGATAGTCACACAGAGAGAGAGAGAGAGAGAGAGAGAGAGAGAGAGGCAGAGACACAGGCAGAGGGAGAAGCAGGCTCCATGCATCGGGAGCCTGACGTGGGACCCAATCCCGGGTCTCCAGGATCGTGCCCTGGGCCAAAGGCAGGCGCCAAACCGCTGCGCCACCCAGGGATCCCCAAATTTAAATTTATTATCTTAAAAAGTATGAAGTCTCAATTATCACAAAAGAAAGATACATTCTATAAATATTTCTTGAACACCTAATATGTATAAGATACCATCCTAGATAAATAAATAAATAGAGATGTAAGGACTACAGCTTAATAGGAAAGATGATTTTGTAAGCAACCAAAATGCATCAATTAATTGGAGTCAAATAGAAATATTTGTTCTATACAAATATTGTGGTATCTGTCCTTCAGTGTTGTTCTTTAGTGGCACTTGCTGAATATATCTTTCTCAAAATGTGTTAACTTGTGATTTGTTT
Organism: Vulpes vulpes; assembly: GCF_048418805.1. Taxonomy (NCBI): domain Eukaryota; kingdom Metazoa; phylum Chordata; class Mammalia; order Carnivora; family Canidae; genus Vulpes; species Vulpes vulpes. The sequence continues at coordinate 4,257,720 of NC_132786.1, read as the reverse complement.
CAGACAATCATAGGTTCACAAAAAGAGTCTAACACCTTTTCTTACAAGACATTTTTAAGCCATATTTAGTCATTGTGGCCACATTTATCACACCTTAGCCCTGAAATCAAGTAATTTCTATGTATTTTAATTATATTTCAGTTTCTATTTACATCTTAACAGTGTCAGATGACCTCAGGGGTTTCAAGTAGTTTGTGCAAAAACAGCGTAAGGATATTGTTTTGCTCTATCTAATCTTAGACTACTTAATTAACAATATAATTTAAAGAATTCTACTTCTACTTCTTCAAATTGAATTAACTCTGTAGCTTTAAAGGACCCCAAAAAGAGTGAGAAATAGTTAAAAGTATTTTAATGAGCTTTTAGCATTTTGTAATAGATTTGCTCTTCTTCAGTCACATACTAAGGATGATTTTGTAAAACATACTTCATAAGCATTAAGTTAAAATTATTCTATTTTAGGTTTGATCTTTTTTTCTGGTATATTTTATTTTCTTCAAGGTGAAATAACAAATGAAATATACCCATTAGGTTTTATAATTTCTAAAAATTTCTTTTAGAATCCTAATATTTTAAGGTCAAAATTTTTACAAATCTGTAACATTTGAAGTTATTTCTTGATATTTCAATATATCACTCTTCAGGTTTCATGCCCATCTTTATATCAGTTAAATTATTGCTAAAATTAGGTTAAAGCAAAAAATATTTTACAATTGCTTAAAAATAATTGCTTTTTAAAAAAATGTCTTATCTTACATCAGAAAAGATGACAATTTTCAATACCCTTATTACTGGAAATTGGATCTTTACCTGCCAATAAACATATAAAAATAGGTAAAACTTTATGAGTAATCAAAGAAAATAAAATTAATATAACATTGAAAAACTATCACTTTTCTTTATCCAATTGGCCAAGTTATCAAAAATGGTAATATCCACTATCAGCAATGACCTGGAAGTTATTCTTGCTCACTATGGATAGAAGTATAAGCACAGCTTTTCTAGAGGGCTTAGAATGTTTACATATTCTTTAACCCAGTAATTCCACTGTTATGAATTAATCCTGGAAAATTAGTGGCCTTTTTACAAAAATTGTGTGTGTGTGCACGGGAATGTGTGTCTGAATGTATGTGGGTTTGTGGATACGCACACACACACATCTAAATACATGTAGGCACCCACGTGGGCTGCAGTATGCAAAAAGAGCCAATGGCGATAGATTGGGGGGTAAGTGGGAGCAAAGAGTGACTTGAGAGAAGTCTTCCAAGAAGCCCAATATGAAAGATAGGAGAGACCACAGATTGGTAACTACAAGGGGAGATAAGCCAAGGAATATTACTTATGTTGGGAGAGATTTAAACCTGGTTAGCCATTAAGGAGAAAGAACAAATAGGTGAAAAGTGGAGTAGACAGAGGAGGCATTGATGGAGGAGGTCACTGAGAGGCGTGAGGCCAAGCACATCCCTTCTAGGGGTGGGGAGTATGGGGGACAGTGGGCAGGAAGCAGCCATAGATGGGCTTGTGCATGAGCGGCTAGGAGGTGAGCAGAGGGGCAGAGGGTTTAATCAGAGGCAGAGCCACAAATGCTCTCCTGGGAAATGAATTTTTAATGACAAATGCCTCACATGCAAATATTTCAGAACTCATTCCATTCGAGTTCTGTGTTACTATGAAGACGGACACTATTCTCAGCTTACCTAGCAGTTAAAAAAACAATAAAAAAGGTTTCTTCACAATCATATGTAAGCTAAATATGAGAACAGAAGAGTATTCCTTTATCATCTAGAATAGGAATTGGTTATTTTCTTCTATAAAGGGCCAGATAGTATTTTAGACTTTGCAAGCTTTAGAATTTATGCCACAACGACATAATTCCAACGTTGTAGTTAAAGCACAAAATCAGACATAGATGAATCCCAAACAGATAGAGATGGTTATGTTCCAATAAAGCTTTATTTATAAAAACAAGTAGCAGACCACATTGGGCCAATGGACCATAGTTTACTGACTCCTGGTCTCTTTTTTTTTTTTTTTAAACTTTTCTTTTTTTTAAGATTTTATTTATTATTTATTCATGATAGACATAGAGAGAGAGACAGAGAGAGGCAGAGACACAGGCAGAGGGAGAAGCAGGCTCCATGCAGGGAGCCCGACGTGGGACTCGATCCCGGGACTCCAGGATTGTGCCCTGGGCCAAAGGCAGGCGCCAAACCGCTGCGCCACCCAGGGATCCCCTGACTCCTGGTTTAAAACACAAACCAGGGAAGGAATTCACAGTCATAAGTTCAGGCCTTCCCCTCTCATGGTATTTTAAGCTCCTCCTTGAATTGTCATTGTCTACTTTATGTGCTAAGATATTTTTCTACTCAAAGCAGAACATGGGAAAGAGCTTCTACCTTGTGGGGACTCTGGATTTTAGGGGAGGCCCTCCCACTTCTGTACAGTTACTTAAAACTTTGCAAAAAATGGAATTCGTGCCTTAGTTCCTGCCTTTGTAAAATGGAGCGATGACCGTAGTGAAAATAACATGCACATCTGTAGATGTTCTCAGGTATCATACTGTTCAAACATAAGGAAATCACTGCCATGTGCTACAAAAACCTAAAAGAGTTAGTTCACTGCTCATATGTAGGACCTTGGCATGTTATATGTAGTCTCCACCTCATAATTGTTGTAGGTATTAAATAAAAAGGTATGTGCTTAGCCTCAGTGCCTGACATATAGTATATGCTCAATAAATGTCAGACAATGTTACTGATTTTTTAAAAGTCCATCAGAATTGTCCAGTGATTCTGACATGGCACCGGAAAGGACAAAGCCACGTTATTCCAGTACAAGCTGGCGCTGTCATCCACAGGCAGGGCAGTTACAGCAAAACCCTTTCTATTAGCCTCCCAGGGCCGCTTTGCAAATGGTGTAAAAAGTAGGTATTGACAGTTGCTGTGGAGGCCAATGACTCTGAATCTGAGTTTTCAGATGGATATCAGGGGAGCGTTTTCATTCTTCTGTGATTTGGAAGCCACAGTCCCAGAATAAAAGGAAGGAATCTGTCTGATTCTATGGTAACACAAACATAAAGAGGCCAGATGAGACAGCATGGCTAGCTACCCCGGGGCAGCTTTAAATTAAACCGCAAATGTACTCATCAGCCCTTTGGAGGAACATTTGCCCCTATTTGTTCAGTATGTGCAGTTTGTTCACCAGACCAGGGAATGCTTGGTTATTATGTGATTCCACCCCATTAAAGTTCTTCAGGCCACACAGGAGGGGCAGGGTAAGCATCAGTCCTTTTTCCATGGATGAAGAAGGATTTAATGAGGGAGAAATGTGCAGTGCAGGTGCAATTTTGCTTGACTTCTGAGTGAGTATGTACGAAACCTCGCTGGTCAGGTGTGATTCATCAGAAGGAAAAGCATTCCCTGCAAGAGTCGACCTACCTTTTAAGGAGAGGGTGGGCTTTTTTTTGTTTGTTTGTTCTTTTTCTTTTCTTTTTTTTTTTTTTTAATTAATTCTTTGGAAACTGTGGCCCTTAAATTGAAATCCGTAGGAATTAACACTGGTGCAGTCTCATGTAGTGCTCTCAAAACACAGACCTTCACCTGGATACTCATTATTTGCAACAGTGATGATTAGGCCTTTGGCGTTTAATAAACCATTTGTCTTTATAATTTTAGTCCCTGGCCTCCGTGTAGATTTATTTTGACACAATATATTAAATATATTTATAAAGCTTGGATGTAGAAGCTATACATGCTGTGCATCAGAGGTTGGGTCAAATACTAGTTACACCTGTCCACTTAGTGTAAATTCTCTCTCCTGTCCAGTATCAAAGGAATGTAATTTTGCAGGTTGTCCTTTTGTCGTGTTCCTAATCATCATCTTGAACATCCATGACAGTTTTATTTTTATCTTTCAACTACAGATTTAAAAAAAAAATGATGCTAAAAATAGTGACTTCACATGACAGCACACAAACTAAATGAGGATTCAAGCTCAGGTCTTCTGACTCCAAATATCACATGGGTTTGTTTTTAGAAAATATCTTACTTACTTTTTTTTTAATTCAGAAAGACAAAGTATTATATTAAAACCATTAAAACTAAAAGGCTGTTTGATGCTAGAGTGGTCTTTTGTATGTTCTACAAGGGGTTTGCTTCAGTCTGCACTTCTGTAACAGTTATTTCTAAAGCTGAAAATCAGGGTAAATTCACAGACGTGTGTGCACACGCAGTCATACACACACTTTTAAAATAAAATGCCTAAAGTGTGCTGTGTTTTACATCCCTTTCTTCTAGTTGGGTGCAAAAGATCCCATAAGTCTCAAGAGGCTGTTCTATCAATCAAGAAATGGGAGCCAGTGAGCCAAATTCTCCTGGGACACCAGCTTGCTTGCTTGCTTGCTTTATTTGTTATTTATTTATTTATTTATTTATTTATTTATTTATTTATTAATTATCACCAGCTGTATTAAGCTCCAGTGTCCCTTTTCTGACAAATTGGCTGTGGATAAGAGAAGTAAGTCACTAGAGTCCTATAGATTGGTTTGTATGAGCTTCTTTATCCTCCAACCTAAGGACACATATCCATGTGCGACCCTAAGAATGTAGTGGGAGCACACAGTGAGTCTATGCAATGCCAACCCAAGACGCTTGCTAGCAAAACTGAAGGTTCTGTGTTTCTCGTTCCTACCTAATTCATGCTTCAGATTGTCAGAAGTACTCTCAGGGCAGTGGTTTCCAACTGGGAGAAGTTTTGGTTCTCAGGGTATGTCTGGCCATATCTGGGGATATTTTTGTTTGCTACAAGAAGTGGGGGGTGCTACTGGCATCTGGTGGGTCAACGTTGTGGATGCTACCAATTGTCCTATAACCTACAGGACAGCCAAGAATCCTTCTGCTAAAATATCAGTGGCATAAATGGATATAAATGTGCACATGCTAACCACATTCACAGAAATTAATCTCTCTACCCCCCCCCATATACACACGAGGAGCCAAATTAGAAATTTATTTGCTAAGCAAAACATTAGTCTGAAAGCAGATAATTAGAATGTATCACAGGTTGGGCACTTCCTGAGCGTGTTTGTTCATCCCTACAGTTTCCCTAATAGGAAATTTCCTATTATTTCCAAAGTTTCAGCATTTTGCAAAGAAATGTGAGTAGAAAATTGCAGGAGAAAGCGATGAGTGCTTTAGCAGAGAACAAGTACTGTATGCTAAGGGAATACCTAAGAGGGACTCCCAAAGAATGTTGAAATTTCAAGGAAAGTTTGGTGGATGAAATTATTAAGTTATCCTTGACATATTTTGAAAGTTATGTGTAGGTACTTTTCAACTGACTAAGATGAGAAAGAAGGACAGGACAGGAAAAGAAAAAAAAAAAAAAACCCTAAAGCAGGAAAACGTGCAGTCATTGGGTTTATTATCCTACTAACAGCATCAGGCGGTGACCACCTGAGGGAGATAGAGAAGCAAAGGGCACTGAAATATTATAGTCAGCAGATGAGGATACTTTCCCCTACAGAGTCTTTTAGATTCCATGGTAAACAGCCAATTAGTGTGACGGTAGCTTTAGATGGGTTCATGTAGTTTTACTTTGATGAGATGATTTCAAAGTTATTAACTCAAATATTTGAGGTTCTTCCCTTGGTTGTCCCTTGTACAGATGGCAGATGCCATTTACTACATTTCTTTTCTGATTTTTAAGGCACATACATTGGAAATTCTGGTTGTCTTAAAAGATAGGAAGACAAAGCTCTCCATTCCTTTCCTCTGCAGTTTAAGTTAATGCCCTCTTATATGGCATTAGTGAAGGCTACTCATTAGATTAGAAATCCAAAAAAGAAAAGAAAAAGAAAGAAAACAAAAATTAAGATATTTAAAAGAATCTGAAAAAATGAAGATTATCTCATAGTTAATCCCTTCTAATCCCACTAATTCTATTTAATTTCTTTGGCAACGATTTATTATGTTTCTACTCTGTACCAATCATTGTGTCAGCTCCTTACTATGAAAAGATGATTAAGAGAGCATGTTCACCCAAATATAAATTATAATTTGGTGTGTTTTGAAGGTATCATTTTGCCTGACAGTATGAGCAAAAAGCAGAAAATGGTGATTGATTAATCTTATTTTCTGGTGATGCAGAAATCTAATAAACTCAAAATGTGAAGTGAAATGAAGATAAGAAAATTGAAGTAATCAATATTTCTGGTTGGTGCTCACTTGCATTACAGTGCTAAGAGTCATCATGGAAATAGGAAAGGATAGATGAATGCCCTCTTGTTCTGGTCCAGCATTAGGATGGGTTTAGGCCACTGTGTCGGGGATGGGAAAGTCACAAATCTGGTAGCCTTAACACATGTGATGATTAAAGGTAAACCATTTTAAATGACTTCAAAACTCTTACCTTCAAAGGTTCTGAGTCCCACAAGAAAGGAACAAAGAATGTTGGAGTATGTGGTTTCTTCACACATCTGAAAGACAATAATTTTCTAAACCTTCTAAAGAATATTGTGAAATGGATAGAAACCTCTTGAGAAACTCCTGTTGTCATTGTATTTTGAAAGCTGTAGTAAATCACTTTTTGCCCTTACTCTAAATAATGAGAACTGCTCTTTTTTTGTTATTCCTAAGATATATGGTAAACATTGCTATGGTACAAATTATAATATTATATTGTATTATTAAAGCGTAAACTGTATCCCGCTACAACAGAGTTATGCATTAGTTTTTGAAAAAACAATATGTAATAATATAAGTATAGCGAAACTGATTAGGGAAAAATCATTCATCTTTGTCATGAAAGTTTTTGTTCATCAAAGAAATACACTTGGAGAAAAACACACACATGTACATAAAAACAAAAAATCATATTGCTAACTCGTAAACCCTGTTAACTTGTGTACAGTTACTCCAATTTATTTAAAGATTTTTATATTTATAACTATAGTTTTATATTATTTTCCACTTATATCAAACATTATATATTTTTATGAATTTATTTTAGAAGTTCTCTGCTGTCTTGCTTATATATTTATGATCGACATTTTAGAGATGCTATTAGTTTTTTAGAAGAATGTAAAATAATTTTGCTGAGTAAAAAATATATATATTTAAATTAGCATTTCTTTGATTACTACTGCAGTTGAAATTTCTTCTCTGTGTTAGCAACTTTTATTTCTTGTTTTACAACTTGTTTTTATGTCATTTCTATGTGTAAATTGTGAACGAATTATTTTCCTCATCAATTTGAATAATACTGCTTTTTAAAATAATACTGCTTTTTAAATTTGGAAATCTCTAATAAAATGTAATAATCCTACGGAAATATGGGTACGAGTAGGAGGCTACAAAGTTATCTGTTTAGAAGTACTGATTACATCATTACATTAGTTATGATAAATCGTAAACAACATATGTGTTCATCAGTGGGGGTTGGTCAAATATATTCTGCAAAAACTTAGTGTTGATGAAAAACATGGATTAAAAAAACAAGAGAAATAATATGTTTATAACAATACTCAAATCTGGAGGGATATATACCAATATGTTAATATGCTCATCCCTGGAGGATGTGTTTGGAGGGCTTTTAATTTCTGAATTACGTTATTTCTGTGTTATTTTAAGTGTTTATTCGTTTTTACATCAATAAAGATACCAAATGGTTTTAAAATGTATTTTTGTAGCATTTCCTATATTTTATTATTTTTTTCTTGTTTTATTTAGGGCCTTTTTGATACTTGGATATTTGGTAAGGCACATTTCTTGTCTAGATGTGTCATTGTACTCTTTGCCTGTCTTTTCTTGCATGGATACTGCACTGATACTCTGTGTTTGAAATGTATTAAATATTGTACAGAAAAAAAAAAGAAATAATTCTGCCTTCTGAGTTTTATGTATGAATGTTGTTTTAGCTAGACTAATCTATATGTTCTTTCAGGAAGTTTTGAGATTGATATGGTTAAATTCTATACACACGTGTAACGCTCAGTGAGCTTTTGATGGACGATGCCGCAAACATACACTTAAATGTGATTTGATATTTTTTACAATACTAAAACTTGAACTGTATGTCAATTTATGCATGCCACCTTGTTCATGGAAATAATTGTCTTTGTCAGAGAATTTTTAATTTGACAAAAGCCTGAAACTCCCAAATGCAGCCAAAATATGACATATGCAAATAATAATAGATGAGAAAGGATTTTTTAAAAAATGCTTTATGTAAATGGAGGCTATAAATAGCTATTATTATTATTACTATAACTATAGTTATATAAGTTAAACTATATGCATGGTAATATAATTATTACTATTATTAAGAATGACCCTTAAGTGAAATAGGGAACAAAAGCTTTTGTATTTTTTCCTCCCTTCCTTTTTTCCATAGCTCTTCCTCCCTGTCTCTGGATGCCTGCCTTTTTTCATCTCAAGAAATCAAGTCCCCATCTCACTTCCTGAAATCAATCCTTGCCCTTTGACATCAAGGCTTGTCAATGTCCATGTCTCTCCTTTTCTGCACCCCATCCCTCCACGTTCTCTTGCGGCCACATGGATAAGATGGTAGATTGACCCCCATTCCAGAGTCTGAATCAGAGTCATTCAAAATTCTGGCTGCGCATTAGCATTATCAGGGGAGTATTTTTTCCAAATATGACCATCTCTTATTATTCACTGTATGCATTTCTTAGAATGCAGCCCTGGATTCTAATCTTACGTGAGCGGGGTATGGCCCAGGCTTGGGTGTTTTCAAAGCTCCTGGAATTGTTTGAAGGCCCACCCAGTTCTGCTAACTTCTGGTCTAATCCTGTGAATATCGTCCTGTTTCCTTTACCAGAGTTGTGTCTTCAGGGATGGGGAACTATAAACCAATCAGTGAGTGCCCACCCTCAGGGCAGGCCAAGAACTTCTTTGAGCCAATGAGATAATATCAGATATTTGCTGAGGGGGAAGAAAGAGCTTCCTTTCTCTTTGACAAAGTTTTTTGAAGTGACTGTCACTCTTTCTGAAAAGTATGGCCATCCTGCACTCACTCTCCCTGAGGATGAAGGCTCCTGACCAGGAACGACTGACTGATCTACAAGAGTTACAGAGAGGAATCAAAGTTCTGCATGGACCATACCTGACCACACATCTACACCTGGATGTGTTAAGTTATTGGAACCAAAATATTATGTATTGTTTGTGTCATCTCAAGTTTAATTTTCTGCCAACAAGAGAAGATTCTAACCAGTGCAGCTTTCCTTGATGCCGAGGCCTGAGACATTGATATGGCTTAATAGGATCCTATAAACCAGCAGCATTTTTCATTTTAATAAAGGTTGAGTAGCTCTGCACTAAAGAATAAATCTTACATGGTAGAATTTTAGGCATCAGCGAGAAGATGAGATAGAGATAGTGCCTTTTTGGTATTCCTGTCATGATTTTTATCAAATTGAGCATTTAACAAAAACACGTTGAAATAAGACTCAAATGTTTAGCTTTGTACTAGCCTTTTACTACCTGTATGCTTTTATTGAAATTACCCAATTTCTTCAGGTTCTCTTACCTATAAAATGGTACATATATCATAGGATTATGATATATGATTAAGGTAAAAAATGAAATAATGTATGTAAAATTTCTTAACACATCAGCTGGTACATTAAAAAAAGATAGGCCATTCTGTATTACTATAGAGTGAAGGAGCCTTTACAATACTATATATATATATATATATATATACACACTTTGTTTCAGTTACAAAATCTAAAAGCCCTAAAATCCAAACATAGAGATGGACAAAGGAGAGTTTAGGTTAGCACTGTTGTTTGAGATGTGGGTACAAGTGCCTACCTGATTAACCAGGTTTATTTTGGCTTGCTAATTTGTAGATCTATGAATAGAAGCCAATTCTGTACACACACGTGGAAGTGCTTCTACACTTGAGTGGGCCTGTCCCATTCTTGATCTTAAGCCTGTGCTTTCGACCTTTTGCTTCCAAAATGGCATCTCCTGAAACGCAAAGGAAAATGCGTTATAGCTCCAAAGAGGTTAGGGCTTCTGATGCTTGAAGACACTACAAACCATGGCTCCGCTCACTGTATCTGCTACCCGTGTGTCTCCCCTTCTGATATGAATGATTGGATGGAATCCCAGCCTACCTCACCTGCCTTTGGAATACACTGTACAACTTTAGGAGTCTCTCTGATGCCTGTCAAAGCAGGTTTATTGTAAAGGTATAGTCCAAATCTAGACTCTCAGGGCCACAGAAAAACGATTCAGGAAGGTACAATGTATACTATTTAACTTGATAATAATGTGATTTTTAAAAACCATATTATTGGCCTATTCTCAAGAAGAAGAAAACAATTTCTAAGAGACTAGGGGTAGGTTCCTGAGACACCAGATATTTTTTTTTTTTTTTTACACACCAGATATTTTTAACCAGAGAAACCTCCCATAGTCAGCTGGCAGTAGGCTATACTTTTTAAATGAATTGTGTTTAAGATTCATGATTCATAAGCAGTAGATACAAAGGCCATGTTCTCAATACAAAATATAGTCTGATAATAGGTCAGAACGTTTGAAATTTTGAAATGTTCTAGAAAAATGTGAACCACACATAGCTGAAATTAGGGCTTTTCTTGCTACGTGGCCAAATTTTGTGCTTGAGCAATTAAATTATTAAAGTTTTATTTTTTTATTTTTTGGACAGTACAGGATTCTGAAACTAGAATATTAAATCCTCAAATATTTAAAGGAGCTTATGTACTAGATACTATTGATTATTATGAAACAGACAACTCTTCCTGTGATTTTACAAATGAGCCAGACAAATCTTTGTGTCTCATCACATGTCACTTGAAATTTGATTTTTGTGTTCTCCTTAGTGTAAGCTAATACAAATTTCAACTATGTTGACATTTAAAATAAATCTCACTTCAGTGAATATAAATTCAAAGTTGTGTTTTATAATTCGGTAATTTTGTGAAAATTCAAAGCATCAAATATATCTGAAAAATTTTAGTGACGTTTGTCTCATAAAGAAGTATGCAGTAGATGAATTTAAGCCTTAAATTCATCTTCTTTTTATAATAGTAAAATTCTTAGTTATAAATGGAGTAAAAATAATCATACAAGAAAACACGTGGCTCTGGATATTTTTAAATAAATTAGATATATGTGTTTGTTTTATTAGCAATTATTAGGCTTGCCGGGGTGAGTGGTCCCCATAAGAAAGGTGTTAGCAGTTAGCAGCACATGAGTATGGAATATGAAACATAGGAAGAAAAATTTAGATCTCCTGTTTTTGCTTATTTTTATCCAAAACATAGACATAGAGCTTTACTCATAATTTACAGTGAGGTCTGTACTTGTTGTCTTTATGCATGTCATCATATTTTACATTTGGTGCCAGTACTTCCTTAGCAGAAGACAAAATAGGTTGACAACAGACATTGTATCTGTCTATTAACTCTCCTAAAATGAGACATGGCCAAGGAAGGATCTTATAAAGAAATCTCATGAATGTCATACTAAAAAAATCAAGCACAAACAGCAACAAAATGGAAAAGTTGATATTTACACTCCTTTCCTTGACCACATTATGTTGTAGAAAATCAATAATGCTTTCATCAGATCTGGTGAGAATTTAGCCAAGGAGACAACATATTATCCTAAAAGTAATTTGAAATGTGAATAAATCTGTCATCGTTAATAGTAAGCCTGAGTTTGTGTATGTTGTTGATGACAACTAGTAATAATTGTTCATAGAGACTTTATTTTTTAAAACACACGTTTTGGAGAGTATGCAGACTCAAAATTATTTCGTTGAAAGGATTACACGATTTAAAATACTTAGAGTGACTAATGTAGAGGAAAAGAACAGGATATTCCAGGAATTTCACCTCGTTGCCATAATAAAACCAAAAGCATTTATATGTACCTTTTATAACGTATCAACCTCTTTCCAAATATGCTATATGTTTATGAAATCAAGGTTCTGAAAGATTGCAAGTTGCTCAAGGGCATAATTAATAAATGCAGTAGCTGTAACCTCCCCTGTCTTCTGATTTCAAATTCTGTGTTTTTCCAGCTTCCAGTTTCAGTTGCAGACAGTCAGCCTAGATAAAATTGAATCCAGTTAACTGGCAACCAAGATGCCAAAACAGAGTCCTTGTATTATCTGATGTTCTCCATTTTTACTTTTTAAAAGTAATAAAACTGTCAATATGATATTGACAGTAAATTTACTAGCCATTCATGAGATTAACCTTCCTAAAGAATGATCATCACCTCCAATAGAAGGAGCCTGATGGGGTTTGACAACTCAATTTATCACTGAACAGGGTGCAGGTAGGTGAGGGATAACACTGCTTGTCTCCTGAGCAGACACTCATTTGTGCCATCTGGACTAGCAAATGATTTCCCTTCCGTTCTCCATACTCCGCCTCCCAACTGGCTCTGAAGATGTCTCTTGCAACTGATGGCTCACTGCTGAGTTGTGTTAGCAACTACTTGACACTTGGCTTCTGAATGATGTTCACCCAGTTTTTTTCTAAGGTCCAGATTCCCTGCAGCACTTCTCACAGTCATTCAAGGCCTGTAGACATTTCATGGAAATTTATAGAATGAAAAGCAGTTAAATCATTTCCCTATAATAGATAATGTGATTTTGCATAAGAACAGAGTCCAGTCAACTTGTTTGTGACTCTGCAGAGCTTGGCAGTGATAAATTTACCAAGGTAAGTGCCACTTAGTTATTAAAATATTTTCAGTAGAAACAACTTCTTCAGGGACAGAGTAGTGTACCTTGATTTTTTTTTTTTCGTAAGTTAAGGTCACAAAAAGAAATGATATTGGCAAATTTAAAAATTATCCACTGTGTAAAAAAAGTAGCTTTAAATAAAGAAGCTAATTGTTCACCTTGCCGATATTGACTTGATATAGACATGGATGCTAATATGTAAGACAGTGGTCTCAAATGAATTTTGGAAGTGGCTATAATGTAAATCTCTAATTAATGTTGAATATCGTGAGCACATCTCCATTTCCACTTGTTCATGTTTCATGACATGAGAATCTGTACTGTCTTTTCAACCTGTATTTATTATACAGAAACATATGAATTAGGCACAATTTGACTAAAATCGATCTTTTGTGCTAGTGAAAATTGTAAAATCTGTACAGCAAAGAGAAAACATGTAGATTTTTATGAAGACAGCCATTTTTTAGGTAAAATGTGACTCCTTGAGAAAAAAAAAAATGTTGCATTTCCCTGTGTCATGTTAGGGTCAGTAATAGACAAGAGTTTCTCTTGTGCTGACCATATTAAGACTTTCTCTAAGAGAAACTCTAAAATGAGCCCATGAATAATTAATCACCTGTAGATGCTAAGATTTTTTTTAAGGAGCTGGGGCTTCCTAAGTGTTTGGTCAGGAGACTGTCTAGTCCATGGGCAATGGCATTAATGGCATTTCTCAACAGAGACACTGTGTGCTGAGCTAAACACAATATGGGATTTGGAATCATGCAAGGCGAATTTGATTCTCATTTAATCCCTGATTTTGTCACATGGGAAAACTATTATCTGAGCTTTAGTTTCCTCACCTATGAAATGGAACAATTAGAGTTTCCTTGGAAATTTTTTTTTTCTTTTGAGATTTCAGTGATTTTGCATAAAACCTCTAGCATAAGAACAGAGTCCAGTCAACTGGTTTGTGACTCTGCAGAGCTTGGCAGTGATAAATTTACCAAGGTAAGTGCCACTTAGTTACTAAAATCTTTTCAGTAGAAACAACTTCTTCAGGGACAGACTAGCCTACCCTGATATTTTTTTTTTTTTTTCTGTCCAGGCAATTTCCCAAATCATTAAGAATTTTGCTTTTCTCCTCATTCAGCCATTCTTTATACCCAGCCAGAATGAGCTTTTCAAATAAAAATGTGATTGTGTAGCTCCCTGCTAAAAGCCCTTGAATGACTTCCTATTGTTCTGGGATAAGAGCCCAAATACTTATGTAATACTTCAAGGGCCTGGGTAGGCCGACCCTGTCCACCTGTGCAGAACAGAGCAGTAATTCACAAATGTGCTGCTGTGTCCCTCACCCCCACCCTGGAGTTAGTGACCATCCTTCAATCTTACACCGATGCACGTCTGTAAGCCTATATGTAATCATCAGAACATCTGGTAATAGGACAGATGATGCCATTAAAAACACAGGTGATTAGAACATCCATCTGAAACAAATAGGAAAATCTCAATAGAAGCAGCAAGTATTGCTAAGAGTCACATGAAGGCAAATGCAACGTTAATGTGAATTTAAAGAAAAAAACCAAGTGAGACAAAAGGGAGCATTTCAGTTGTCGCCACCTTTTCCTAAAGAATGAATTGCTTTCAGATTATTCTTTCTGCCTTCAAAAAAAAAAAAAAATAACAAAATTTGCTTGCCCCAAGGGGTATGACTCACGCTGCTGAAACTCACATGAGATCAATTTGTGGGCCACACGATCAATTTAATAATTTACATTGGGAAATATCTCTTCAAAGTAGGTGTCTCCACTGGGACATTGAATTAGCATTAGAAGGCTTGGTTGGCAAACAGGGAGGCTGATTTCTGCAGGTGCCGAGAGGCAGATAAGCCTGCTGAACTTAACAGGTTGCCTGTCAGGGCACCTTCTCCCCAGTGTCCTGCAGCTATATTATTATTATTTTTTTTTTCTACAATCCGTGTTTGCAAAGATACGAGTTATTTTCCAACTCATTCTTACCTCCACGTTGACCTCTGAAAAAAACTGAATGCCACAGGGGAAGAGCTTCCAGCAGACACTAATCTTTTTTTTTTAAGGCTTGTGGCTTCTGATCATGTGATGTGCCTCCATCTAGACACACATACTTATCCAGATACTGCTTTAGATGGGGAGATTTCATATACATTTGTTTGATCATATAGAGGGAATATGACAAGAATCTCAAACTAAGCTATTTTTAAGCTTGCCACAATTTTGCTGCTTAGATAAAAGGTTTCGGTACTGTTAGCAGGACCACAGAATTCCAGATTTGAAACTTAAAATTACACACGCATGTGAAGAGTTACTGTTCTCTTACCTGTAAAAAGATATCTAGAAATTTTTAATGTTATAGCTGCTCAAGGAGAAATATAGAAATAGTTGCATCTAAATATTTAAATGAATCTTAAATTGAATATTAAATTCCCCTCCCATGTTTAGAATTAGAAAATTGATTCCAGTGTACGTAATTATGTGATAAAGGATTTATATTTCCTTGGCTCAACACTAGGAAGCACATTAGGTTGAAAGATAGGGGGAGATGAATTCTTTTTTACTGATTTTAGAATATGTATTTGAAAAATTAGATGAGTCTTACAGATATTAAGAGTTGTTGACTGCCTGAAAGAATAAAGCTTCTTAATAGAGAATACTGTAATGTGCATAAAATCAAGAAATTGTAAGTCCTATACTTTGTACAATTCTGGATAATTTAACCAGTCTTCTGACCTGTCTACAGTATAAAGACAAATAATAGAGTGAAGTTAATGCATTTTGTACTATAGACCTAACCACTCATTCAGACAAATGGGAATTGATGTAGTGTAAGGAGAAAAGGCTGCTCATTTCCATTCACCCTGGTACAGACTTTTCTCCCTTCTACTTACAGAAAGAGCAAACTTCAAAGAACAAAGACAGGCATATTTTTATGTTTGTAAACAACTTAGCACTTAATTAATGGTACAAAATGTTAATTTGATTGGAAAAGTAAAGATAATCAAAAGGTGGGAGGTAGAGAGTTGCATTCAAGCATATGACTTATTTTATGTGTCCGTGGATTTTAAATAAATGGTGAAAAGTTGACTATGTTTAATTTTCTTTCTACATTGATTCATTATTTTCTTTTCAAATCTCGTTTGAAATTGTAAAAAGCGGAACTCTGTCCTTAGTAATTTTCATTATTCACCAGAGTGGTATAAAAATCAACAAGTTCAAATCAGATTAAGCCCTGCTGCCTGCATAGTTACTCAATATTATATATGAGTGATTTGGGCCTTCATAAAGAGAACATTTATATTCCAAGTCATATTTAAAATTTGTCTTTATTTTCTTTTACTCTTTTAATAGGAAAAGGCTTATTTCTCACCTGCAATCCGCTTTATTAAAAAAAGAAATTTCATTATAGGAAATTAGCTCATTTCGTATTCCAGAGCAGAAACATGAAGGCGAGGTGAATCTATAGCACAAAATACATGTCTGTGTCAAATATTCTAACAAAAAGAGTGCCTATTTCATTATTTTAATATGTCTGAAATTTATTTTATGTTTGTCAATAAAACATGGAACGGTTAACTATTTTTTCTCTTGTGCTTATTTATTATAATTTTATCAAGTAAATGGATACTTCTTATGCCATAAACTTTAAGCTTACTGGCAGATTAGGATAAGACAAATAAGATAAATAAGAATTTTACCTTAAAATATTTAAGCTACAACAACTAATAATTATGTATACAACCTATTTTTTGTTTGTGTAAAGAAAGGAGAGAAGCATGTATGTGTGGGGAGGGTCTTCATGGCTGCATTTACAGAAGCAGTACTATTGAGTGAATCTCAGATGTCACCTCATCCACTTCTCCAACTTGAACATGGAGACCATTTTTTTTAAGATTTTATTTATTTATTCTTGAGAGACGCAGAGAGAGGCAGAGACATAGGCAGAGGGAGAAGCAGGCTCCCTATAGGGAGCCCGATGTGGGACTCCATCCCAGACCCCGGGATCATGACCTGAGCCAAAGGCAGATGCTCAACCGCTGAGCCACCCAGGCGTCCCTGGAGACCATGTTAAACCCAAGTACACCAAATGCATCCCCTAACTTCAGGCCTGAGAGAGCAAATCAATCTGGTGCTCCCATGTTCACAGAACTAAGAAATACTTCTGGGCAGCCCAGGTGGCTCAGTGGTTTAGCGCCACCTTCAGCCCAGGGTGTGATCCTGGAGACCCAGGATTGAGTCCCGCATTGGGCTCCTTGCATGGGGCCTGCTTCTCCCTCTGCCTGTGTCTCTGCCTCTCTCTTTCTGTGTGTGTCTCTCATTAATAAATAAATAAAATCTTTTTTAAAAAAAAGAAATACTTCTGCAGGACACTGCCACTTGTTAAACTAGTTCTGTAGAAAGCTTATCTGCTAACACACAATTCTCAAGCAGAGCAAAGCTGTTTCTGTACTGGTGTTAATTATTTATTAATGCAGTGAAAACACTTTAAATTCCAATTAAATTGTCACTAATTACTTGTGAACTAGAAGCTAAGATGCTTAGTTTCCTACTTCCTTCTGAGAAAATGTGAGTGTTCCCCCATCTGTGGAGTCAGTTCATAGGAGAAAGAGCCTTTATATTGGAATCAGAAAGAAAAAAAAAAAAAAACTGGGTTTGAAACTATCTGTGTGCTCGTGGATAAGCCTGTTAAGCACTGTGAACCTCAGATTTCTGCATGTATTATGTAAGTTTAGACAACTGATCTGAGTTTAATGGCTCATTTAAATGAAAACGTATAGCATCTGTATATATCCCCTAGTACAAATATCTTAATTGCAGAGTCAGTGCCAAAATTGTTGCCAGTGCATAGCAAAGCATTGCTCAAATGAGCTAAGATTTGTTTTATTGATGATACATAGTGGTTGTCTTAGTTTTGGAAACTGTTTTTCTTATTCCGCCCTGCACTCCTTTTTCAAATAGAGACAGCAGAAATTACAGTAGGGTTCCCTTGCCAGCCACAAAATGTTCTATTTTACTCTGTTTTTGTTTTTCTCCCCCCGTTTTCTAGAATCCGTTACATCAGTTTGGAGCCAGGTATACTAAGATGGCAAATGATGAAAATCTTTCTGTGAAATAAAAACTTGACGATAAATCCTTAAATATATTGTAAGAGAGAGGTCTATGAGACTTCAGAGGATAGGGAAATATTATAAAGAAATATCAATCATATAAGAAAAACTTTTTTAAATACAATCAGCAAACTCAGCTCAACGGCTAAACTCTACAAGGTTCTGGTTTTGGGTAGCCCATAGCTAAAACTGGTTTTAAAATGATTTTAGAAAATAAAAGGAGCGTGACATTTTATGAGACAAGAAAACTATAAGAAAGTCATGTTTTAATGTCCATAAAGTTTTATAAGAATGCAGCCATGCCTATTTATGCATTGTATACACTGCTTTTAGAAAGTTTAGTGGCTGGCATGGAGAACATATGTAACCAGCAAAGCCTAAAATATTTACTACCTAGACCTTGCAGAAGTTTGCTGACCCCTGCCAATGGACTTGAAGGCAGGGACAGCATTAAATCTTAGTGCCTGGCTAAGTATTTAGCATATAGGTTTGCACTTAAATATGTAAAGGCAGAAAGAACATGTAAACACACTGAGATTACGTTCTCATTATCGAAATGAACAAATAAAAATTTTAAAAAGTAGTAAAATTGTGTTACATGGAAACAATAAAAAATAATCAATATATAAAACACCAGCACAATCACTGCTTATTAAAATTTGTAATACCATGAACAAAGGAGTTTACACGAGAAAGTTTTAGGTGTATGAGACTATAATCAGTGAAAACTGTCAGGCTGGATTCCCTCCCTCCTTCCTTTCATCCCTCCCTCCCTTTCTCCCTTCCTCTTTCTTTTTTTGGGGGGGAAATTGTTCAGTTTTAGACCTGCCTGAATTCTGTCTTTCTTTTCTTTTAATGAAAATGAAAAAGAAAATAATTCTATGTAATTATTTGATCTAGGCATCTGTGGTTGTTTGCTTATTAATTCAAGTCCAGAGGTGGCTAATAATACTGTGGAAATACCTGTAATACGAAGCATGTAATGGCAAATATCTTCATAACTGGAGCTAGGTCCCTGCAAACAAAGTGTTCTAATTATATATTAACGTTTAGTAACTAAATAAACTAGTACATTTTACTTCACACCATGAACTTTTCCTTAGGAGAAAGTAATTTTAAATCCATCCCATCTATCTCCAGAATTTCGTCTGATATAGGACTGTAAACTTTTATTTTAAAATGCAAACTGTCATTGTATTTTGCATTGTTCTTTTATATTTGCTTTGGCTTGTTTTTTTTTTTTTATTCCTCTGATTTCTCTAATTTGAAAAAAAATACTGCTAAATATATACTCTCAAATGCT
This sequence comes from Vulpes vulpes, assembly GCF_048418805.1. Taxonomy (NCBI): domain Eukaryota; kingdom Metazoa; phylum Chordata; class Mammalia; order Carnivora; family Canidae; genus Vulpes; species Vulpes vulpes. The sequence goes on along the minus strand of NC_132786.1, from coordinate 4,238,545 downwards.
AAAGGAAAATAATATATAGGAATATATGTATTATATATAGGAAAGGAATTGAAGTAAATTAAATTATATATTGTATTTATTCCTATATATTATATATAGGAAATGAATTAAAAAGGCAAATAAAAAACCCTAAAAACAGCTCAGTTATATGGTGAGCTTTAAAAGTATAAAGGTTGTCTTGTTTGCAACTCCTTTTAAAGAGTCTTTCCCTCCCTCCCTCCCTCCCTCCCTCCCTCCCTCCCTCCCTCCCTCTCTCTCTCTCTGTTTGTGTGTGTGTGTGTGTGTATATATATTTCAAGATGTATATCTTATGTATGTATACATATTTCAAGATGTATATAATAACTAAGAAGTTGGGCTAGAGAGGTCATTGGTCCAGTTACTAGAAAGTCTTTCCTAACTCCTAACTCATTTGATGAAAAACAGAATCTGTCCCATCAGGGAGTGGTCTTCACTTCTGTTCTTTCTGGACTGGACTTTCCTTCTGGCCAGTGATTAGCATTAACTAACCATTCAGCAAAATCACAAAGTGGAGAAGCTTAAAAAAAAAAAAAAAAAAAAAAAGGTTAATGGCTTTGTAAATCCAGTGCCCTAAGCAAAATTAAATAGAACATCTAGTCATTCATCACAGGCTCCCTTAACAATTTGCAGCTTCTTGGTATTCCTAGAACCAGGGAATTCAAATAACTTTTACTGAGAGCCAACTTGGGCCAGACAGTGATGAAGAATGATGTATTGAGAGGATATGTGGATCTTGCCCTCCAGGAAATGTGGCTAGAGGAGGAGAGGTCACTAAGAGACTCCCCATTCTTCAGAGGGAGGGATCCTGTGCCATGCGGTCTGTCTCCAAACAGTGTCCTGTGTATGGAAACCCTGTGTGTGTAAAGTCCTGCCAAGAGGTTAGTCTCACATACTTGTCCTGCAAACACAGTCTCCTCCCAGTACATTCCTTATATATTGAGATAATTAATTTTACTTGTCTTTGGTTTAATTTATGACTAATAAAACATATCTCACTTTTATCATTTAATCTTTTTATCTTTAGTTAACATCCAGGACCAAAGCCTGAGCCATAGAGAAGTAAGCTGAAGTATTCATATTTGAGTTTATATATTCTTCATGTTTTGAACTAATTCGAGAATATTATCAATCATATTGAGATATGATACATTAGCTTTGTGTTTAGGTACAATTGTAGGATGCAGTTTTTAAAATAGTAGTTTCAGGGTACCTGGGAAGCTCAGTCAGCAGAGCATGTGACTCTTGATCTCAAGGTCCTTAGTTCAGGCCCTGTGTTAGGCATAGGGATAAATAAAATAAAAATAAAGTAAAATAAAATAAAATAAAATAAAAATAAAATAAAATAAAATAAAATAATAAAATAGCTTAATTCTTGTTTGCTGAAAAATAACTCTTCCTAACTGAAGGAGATTTTTAATGAGGGATTATTTGCTATCTTTAGCTATTAACCAATCAAATTATAAGATGTTAGAAATTCTAATATTTTTCTTTCACTTTTTTGCCCAACAAATTCTAAATTATCATTGAGATAAAAATAATTGGTTTTATTACATTTTTAGTTAAAGAATTCCACATTCAAGTATCAGACACAGGAAGTTATGTTTTATATCTGAAAATTAGCAAAATAGTCGTAGCCCATCCATTTCAGCCAACAAATGCTTAATGGAGTGTCTACTATGGACCAATCCCATACTGAAGATAACAAGATGAATTTGGCAAGATGGTATGAAGTTCAGTACCATTATTTGTACTGCCAGCCTCAGGGAGAAATAAGGAAAAATAGGTTTATGGGCTAGAGATTGCACACAAAAATATTTTTTCAACAAAAGTGTGGGGATGGGGATTTTATCCTTCTGAATTTGCAGTCTGGTTAATCTTTGTAACAGTGTACATAAAGACATGTTTTTGTAAATAAGCACCATGTCTCAACTCAAGTTGAGAATTATTTTCATTGAGGTTTCAAGGTTTTAGACATGTCATAACCCAAAAAATTATAGCAATCTAAGTAGATATTATCTCCCCCTTTCACTCATTAGACTACTTTTTTTCCTGCAAACGTGAGAAATATTGTTCTCTGTAGATTTCTTCGCCCCTCAATAATAAAGATAATAAAATTTTCAATTTGATTTTTTTTAATACAAGATGGGTCTTATAATCCTGGCTTCATTGTTCTTAATCCAGAAAGCTTAGAATTACTGTCCTGAAATTAGAAACAAATTTTTCATGAAAATGTGAAAAAATTATATTAAGTGAACGCTCTCACTTTACCTTATTTAACTTTGTTTGAGAATGTTTAATAGAGCAAAGCAGAATTTTTCTCTTGAGGACTTACCGTGCTCTCGGACTGTTTTCTAATTTGCTCTCGGACTGTTGAGATTTCAGGAGATGGCGTTTCTAATCTGCTGTAATAATGTTGAGGAAATATGCTGCCTGATAAATTAGGATACTGCATGGCTGTCCCACACCCCATTATACCACATATTATTGCTTCGCCCCGGTAATTAAGCCAGTGTCCATTAACATCACAAATAATACAAATTAATGTGGCCACATATTTTAGCATAGATAATACAGCTGCTAATAATGGCCTGTTTATCATCCTGTCACCTAAATGAATCTACAGTACCGAGATCCTGGTGAAACCAAAAGGTACACAGTGGAAGTTGCAAAAGTTGCATATATATGAAAGTTTAAAGTTCAATTTTTTGAAACATAGAAGTTCTAAGTACTTATAGAAAATAGATCAGAAAAAAAAAGAAAATAGATCAGCAAAGTATTTTCTTTTAGATAAAGACAAAGGCAGTTATTAGCACCTATGCTATTTCTTTCTATATGTTCCTAGAATGCTGTTCTAATATTAATAGAAACAATAGAAATACTATTTCCTCTGTATTACTTTTTAAAATACAATAAAAGCCCAGAAGTAAAAGTGTATCAATTCCCAGGCTGTTACTCCATTTGTTTTTTCTCAAAGGAACATTTCCTATTTACATCATATGTTCAGTGTAACACTTCTCAGTACTCCTATGTAATACTATACAGAGAGAGAGAGGAAAAAAAAAAGACATTTTAAATTAGGGATCATTGGTCTATGAGTGTGATCTCTTATTTATATTCAGGCTTTATGTAGGCTGACATTTTATAAAGAAAAGGCTATCTTTTGATATTTAAAAAATTAATATCAGTGACATAAAATTTTATTGAACTAATCATCTTCAGTGTTAGGTATATATTTGAATTCCATTTCATAGCCATTTTGGGAGACTAGAAACAGGAAGAGAAATGGTAGACCAAAATTATAAAATCATTAAGACCTAGGAAACAAACACGAGGAAGGTATGGGCCAATGAGGAAAACAGGGTGGTCAGAACAGAGGAGAAGTGAGGTAGCAGCAGAGCCAGTGCTGGTAGCAAGAGAAGGTAGTGGGTGGATGATACAGAAATGCACGGGAAAGGTTCAATCTCAGAGGTTACCCGGATTCCATTTAGAGAGTTACCATCAGAGTGTTAAGACTTGTACATGCTCCTCTTTGAAATGTGCATTAGTATTGATAACTTTTAAAAGGTTTTTCTATTGAGTTATTTGAAGCTCTGCACATGTAAGTGTAACTAGAATAAATACCTTCTTTGTCCAACGGCCCTGATGGAAGCTGCACCTGGTAACCCTAAAAACGTTCACATAAGCATATGCACACATGCACGCACACATGGCCCATAAGCAAGCAATGAAAAACGTATTATATCCACTGCTACAAAGAAGTATATTTTGTTTGAGGAAACACCATGGTCAGCCTCTTGTCACTTGATAAAAAAATGAGATGCTGTGGACATCAATGGAAGTGGCCATCTACATAGCAAAGGAAGGGATTCTCCTTCCCTGCAATCAGGAGAGGAAACTGTTGGTTTTGCTGCTGAAAGGAGGAGGATGGGGGGGGGGGGGGGAGAAAAGGAGGGAAAGACGGAGTCTGGGACTCTGTGCGGAGCCACTCTGCCAGTTTAATATCTTGATCTTGCTGTTGCTGAGTCTTGCCCTGTCTCTCTGCACTAATCTTCAAAAGGTCTGTGAGGCTCACAAATGCTTATTGTAGGGGATTTTCTTATGGAAGGTGAGACACTCAAGCGTAGAAGGAGCATAGACGGCAGCAGTTTAGCTCAGGAAATGGAGGACATTATTAGCAAGTCAATTATCCCACTGTCCATCCTCTTCAAAAATTCTGGAGAAGTTCTGGGAGGACTTGACATCTATAATCTGTAGAATTGTGGGGTGATTATGGGGTCTCAAGTCAATTTTACCTAAATGTCTGTGAATCTGGGGGCTATGAGAACACAGAGATTTTTGTTGAGATGTAGGATTATCAGGTTTTGGGGGGTTTATTTTTTGTCTTTCCTTATTTCATCCATCTATTTTTCACAAAGTCTGCCTGAACATTTGATCCACAGTGGATGTGATAAAAGCATGTTTTTAAATGCGTGTTTCACATTGAAGACAGTATGTTGGGCTTTTCTACTCAGACAGTTCTGTTCTAGAAGTTCAAGTGGAGAGAATGAGAGGAAGGGTGACGTGTGGTCTTAAAGAGCGGTGTGCTAACTGCTTTGAAGGTGGGCAGGAGCATGGCCTTGAGTGTCAGCCTGACATGCTTTGCATCTCAGCTCTTCCATTTGAGCTCAGGCAGGTTTCTTGAACTTGTAGTTCCTGTGGAATATTTGAAATTTCTACTTAATTTTCATGTGATTATCAAGAGCAAGAGTGCACGTAATGTGCTTAGCACAGTCTTTGGTACACAAGTATATGACGGCTATTATCATCAATAGTATTGTTAAGTGATTAGAAATAAAAGTCTCAAAACCAATGGAGATTTAGAGTCCAGTGTATTTTCCAAGTATGGAAAGGAGTAAAATTTAAATTAAGCCTTAATGAATGAATAGATTTTATGTAGGTAGAAGAAAATAAGAATCTTAGTTCAGATATGAGGGAAAGTCTATGCAACTATAGGAATTAATATGGCCCATAAAGTGACTGGGGGTAATACCTGGTGAGAATTCAAGATAGATGTAGGTTTGTGGTGCCAAGAAATGAGATTAGCTATGAAGGATACTCCTAGGATATGGGAGAGCTTGACCATAAGAGGAATTTTAGCTCAATATGGTGCGTTAGAAGGAGCCATTATATTATAAATTTCTATACATTATGTATTTTGGAGCATGGAAATATTATAGCCTGGTCCTGGAAAGTTTAACCCAATTGCATTATGTTAGAGACTCTTTAAAAATGTGACTGGAAGGCTCTGCAGCTGTTAGGGAATGAGGTGAGGGGAACTTGGAGTGATTTTGGCTGAAAGTAAAATAAACTTTTATATAAAGATACAAATCTGTAAGTAAAGAAGAAAGACTATAAGAATCCTTATGTACAAAATAAAAAGTCAGAGTGCTATAAGTAAAACAGTAATGAAAGAAAAGCAGTATGGTTCATCCATAAACTTAACTGTCCTTAATTTATAGCTGAAGGATCTTATTCTAAAAAAAGATTTTATTTATTTATTTATTTGTTTGTTTATTTATTTATTTATTTGGCAGCGAGCACACGCAGAGGGAGGGACAGGCTCCTCGCTGAACAGGAAGCCAGGATGCAGTGCTCAATCCCAGAACCCCAGGATCATGACCTGAGCCAAAGGCAGATGCCCAACGAACTGAGCCACCCAGGTGCCACTTATTGCTAAAGGATCTAAGGATTAATAAATAAATATTGCATACATCTTATGTTGTAGAATGAAAGCAATGTTTGTGAGTTTAACCAATGGGAAATTGGTCCTGCTGGATAAATAATACAACCTGTGCTTGAAGCATTACGAGAGAGAACATTAAACTAAATATAATTTTGAAAGTTCCACTACATTAAAATTTAAGAACATCTTTCTAAAAACAGACTGACTTGAGGGTCTCATATTGTATAAAAATGTTATCTTTTTAAATATTGAAAATGGTATGGCTGGTTGATTTTTATGGTGAAAAATAACCAGAGTCCTTTTAGGCTTGCCATATAGTTTCAAGTTATCAAGTTATCAAAAAACAATGGATTTACATACTTATGGGCTTAAAGACAAAGTTAAGAAAATTGTAAGTTGCACATATAGATAGCAGTGTAATATATTAAGATAAAAATCACAGTAGGCACTATTGAAAAGCAGCAGAGGAATTACACGTCATTAGGACTCATGAGGAGTCTGTTAGTGCACACTGGGTTTGTTCGGACTTTCCTGACAGCAGGACAAAAAGAGAAGTATTGGATTGTGTGATGTTTATCAAAATCATTGAAATTAACCTACAGAGACTCTTTGTTTGTATTCAAATCCAAAGCATTTATTGCTCACCATGACAGGTAATTAACTTGAATTTCACAGAGATGCTATTGAGGACAACAGTTACATTATTTTTTTATATATATATAAAAAATAAGAGACTACACTCCAGCGGTAACTGCCTTAAGATAATAGAAGACCCCAACATTGCAACAAAACCAAAATTAATATTATATATAATGAATGCAATTAAAAGTTAGATGTAGGGATGCCTGGGAGGTTCAGAGGTTGAGCATTTGCCTTTGGCTCAGGGTGTGATCCCAGAATCTGGGATCAAGTCCCACATTGGCTCCCTGCATGGAGCCTGCTTCTCCCTCTGCCTGTGTCTCTGCCTCTCTCTCTCTCTCTCTCTCTCTGTGTCTTTCATGAATGAATAAATAAAATCTTAAAAAAAATAAAAGGTAGATGTAGTACATTTTAAAGACATTTCTGAAATATGTTGGACTCTATACAGCTTGATTAGGAGACAATAAAATTGACTCAGGATTAATTTGGGAAGGGGAGAAAAATCCTATGTCCTTTAACGGAATGTTGTCTCATTTCCATTCAGAAGATCTACCAGGTGTCATTTAAACAACACTGATTAAGGGCGCCTGGGTGGCTCAGTTGGTTGAGAGTCGGAGTCGTGATTTCTGCTCAGGTCATGATCTTAGGGTTTTGGGATTGACCCCTCATCAGGATCCGCATGGGAAGTCTGCTTAAGGATTTCTCTCCCATTGCCTCTGCCCCTCTGCCCTCTCTCCCATTTTCCCTCTGTTTCTCTTTCTCTCTCTCTCTAATAAATTAATTTAAAAAAATAAACAACACTGACTGAATGTCTACAAACGTCTCAAGTTCTATGGGTGATCTCAAAATAGATACACATATATATTCACAAAGGTGCTGAGAACTTTCTGATGGAACAAACATAAGCCTAGGAGGGTATAGCCTGTGTGTTGGAGGGGAAGCAGCCAAGACAATGGATACAGTGGTAATGTGGGAACTGTGGTAAACCTCTTCACAACTAAATGATTGTGGTTGAGTTGTGAGTCCCAACTCCATTTTTTTATTCCAGCAAGTTCCTTTTTGGGCAAGCACTCAGGGCTTGGCAGAAGGACAGCTCTTCCTTTGCTCTTTCTGGGAAACTAATTGAAGCCAATTTCCACCAGCATAGAGTCCTGGGTAGTTGTGAAGTGGTCATAGTGGTAATTGAATAATTTCTAGAGTACACAAAAAGGTGCAATTAATGATAAAATGGCTGCATAAATGTTTTCAGCAAAGCAAAAAAAAAAAAAAAAAAAAGTTAAGGTGTAATGAAGACTTTTGCTGAGTGACAAAAGGATTTAAATAAAAACTACCAGTCCCTACTCAGTTTTCGGTAAGGGATATTTTAAAGCATTTTGACAGACTCAACTTCTGTATCCATCTGCTTTATGTATGTGTTCATTCGTTCAACTTCTTTAAAAAATTTTTTGTGTGCTTTCTATATGACGGAAGCATGAATAGGCCACACGTACAGAACATATTATATTCCAGAGATTAAGTGTCATACATATATTAATTCATTTCATCCTCTATGGAACCCTTGAGGTAGATGATTCTTCAAAATTTATGGGAGGAGAAGATGAAACATAAAAAGCTATGGGATTAAAAAAAAAAGCTATGGGATTTTCTCAATATTGCATCGCTAGTAAGTGCTGGAGGAAGGACTTGAAAAGGCAGGTTGGTATTGGACTCAAAACTCTTAAACAATATGACATGTTGCCTCTTGAGTCCCAAGTGATGAACTAAGTGTAAAACATGACCCAAACCATGCAGTTTCTGCCTCAGATAAAGAGCTCTTTATCACCATCATTATCTATTATTATTATTATTATTATTATTATTCACTATTATTACTGTTGTTAATACTTCACTGGGATAGCCTTGTACTCTATTTCTGTTACTAGAAATGCATCTCTAGAGACATGCTTCATATTTAAACAGGTGGCAGAGTTTCCTCTCCCAATATATATATATATATATATTATATGAACTTTCATATATTTATATATATATGAACTTTGTCCCAAATTTATTATTTAACCAAAGTTATCAGTTTTCTGCAGTATAGCAGACACTGTTGGTATTGTGGACTGGTGTTGCCCTCAAGAATTTCGGCTTCTAGGGGTAGAAATAGGTAAGTGCACAATTATCATCTAAAATGACAGGCACTAAAATAATGCTATTGGGGATTTAGAGGTGGGAGCAGCTGTGTACTGTGTACACGCACACACATGTGTGTGGTGTGTTATGGGAGACGTGTGGGGTCACACAGAGAGTTCAAGAAACACAAAAGGGATGTGGATTTAGGATAGGGAAGGGGAAACTTAGGCAAAATCTTTAAATATCTTTATTTCAAACATATAATAATTGAGAGTATAATAAACAGTTAGAAGCAATTTGCCAATCTGAAATTTTATACCCTCCCTCGACTCTAAAAAAAAATTTTAAGTTAATACAAAACACCAGACTATCTTTTACATCCAGTGTTAATGTTGGGCTTAATGTTATATATCAAGTTCAGGTTGGAGAAATTAGCTGGTGAGAGGAAGCAGCTTAGCCATCTTTGGAAATGATCTAAATATTGTTTGGCCTAAGATAGTTTTAAGATACCTCCTTATTGACCATGGAAATCTTACAAATATTTCCTTTCTTAACTTTGGAGATAGCTATTATAGTGTGTTTTGCTGGGTCTCCAGACTGTGTCAAAGCTGCCCTGCGTGTTTGTGTAGGTTGTGCCCCAAAGAAGGGATCCTGGCTCAGGCAGTATAGTAAGCTGAAATGGAGCAGAAGCTTGCCAACCAAGAGCACAGGGGTGCATTTCTGTTTTGCAGTGAGGTGTCTCAGAGGCCAGTGGTCCTGGCTGCAGCAACTGGAACTCAAAGCTATTTCCTGGGCCTTCTGATCTGTGCACCAATTCTAAAGCAGACTTCTGGTAATAAAGAGGAACTATAATTTGACAATCTGAACTGAATTCAAGAAATGTCTTGGCCGCTACTTGACATATAATTGTGATGTAGCGCTCGTGCAAATAAGTCCTTGAGTAATTACTGTGCAAAGTGGTTTTCTATATGATTATCTTATATCATATTGGTAGTGCTACACAGTATGTCAAAAATTAAACTTGGTATTTTTAATGCTAAAATGAGTAAACACTAATCAGAATGCCAGCAGGTACAACATCTTTGAATGAAAATACCACATTCAAACAGCTGTTTGGATTCCTTTTGTACATGGTCTGCATAGTTAGCATGATAAATATGAATAGAATTTTCATACTGACATTTAATTAAAATGAAATTACCTATCATTGTTACCCACTACATAGAAGCTATTATTTATGTTGATATTATTCTAATACCATATTAGGCTGAGATTGAATTTGTATCCGTGGTTTTTATGAATTGAATTATTTCTGATTACTCAGTTTTTTTTAAAAGCCAAAGAGTAGATACTTTTGCATTGTGCATAAATATGGCATATTTTCCACTTCTTTAAAGAGTTAGGAATTGAGTAGTTCTGTATAACTGCAATTGCATACTGTTTACTGGTTTGTTCCTTTTGGCTTCTTTAAATGTTTTGGTGCTTTTAACGTGTCCTGTTTTAATTTATATCTTAGATCTGGGCTAAGATTGAGATAATTTTTTTAACTATTAATATCCCTCTGTCTAGGCTCCCGTTATGTTATTATGGTTGCAGTTGCTTTAACTTTTCACAATCAAGGTAGCACTTCAAGTCAGTAGAAAAATGATATTTATCTATCCACCCATCAATCTACCCATTGCTCCCTCCCTCCCTCCACTTGTCCCATCCATCCCATCCATCCATCCACCCATCCACTTATCCACCCAACCACCCATCCATCCATCCACCCACCCACCCATCCATCTACTTACTCATCCACTCCTTCTTCATATACTATGGATATCCAGGGCTAACATACACTGAAGCTAATTGGAGTTTGGTACTATAAACCTCCATTTTACCAATGGCAGTACAAACCCCTTAATACACAATTTAGAACTTCCAGATACTTGGTATTTTAACAGGTGCTTCTCTTGACTATTATAACACAGCATAATACTCTGTAAAATCACTTCAGCAGAAATTTACTTAAATTTTAATTCCAAAGAAATAGCAGTCAGTACAAACAGGAAGAAATGGTGGTTTACACTGGCATTGACTTTCTAAGTTAAACAAATCAATTCATTGTGATTCTGACATTCTTTTGGACAGACAGTATTAAATTGATAACAAAACAACATGGCACAATATTTGTACTACACTAAATGTGATTATGAATTATAAGCATAAACATTTTTCCCTTAAAAATATATATATCCTGGGCAGCCCGGGTGGCTCAGCGGTTTAGCACTACCTTCAGCCCAGGGCGTGATCCTGGAGACTCTGGATCAAATCCCACGTCAGGCTTCCCACATGGAGCCTGTTTCTCCCTCTGCCTATGTCTCTGCCTCTCTCTCTCTCTCTCTCTCTCTCTCTCTGTGTGTGTGTGTGTCTCTCATAAATAAATAAGATCATATATATAAATATATCCTTTTAATTGGGCAAATAGAGGCAAGGCAGATTTCTCTGATTTAAACTCTAACTCCAGTTTGTGTTTATACACTTTAACTTAAAAATGAGTGACCAGTTGCTTTCTACATAGCAAAAAACTAAACTAGTAAATATTATGCTAAAATAGCAAATATTATGCATCGCTTAATTTTTAGTTTAGAGGAAATCAGCTGATTCTAAATCATTGATTACGGTAGAATAAAAGTAGAATATATGAATAATAGTAAGTGTTCATCCATGGGATAGCACATACCATGAGGAAGAAGAAAGGAAAGTTAGCAAACATATAATATATAAATAGCTACCCTAGTCAGTTGATCAAAAGCTCGTTGGTATTATCTATTTTAAGTTCTTGTAAGGATTTTCAGTGAGAGGAAAGAGTATCATCCCCTACCACCCAGCCTATCCTTAGTTTATCTGAAAGAGACTGTAAACAACAAATAAACTGCCAGCACTCTAAAACCACCTCGTCTGTCATCTTAAAATTTGTGATAAATCAAAAGGAGCTGTGATACAAGTATTTTAACCTCCATGACCTTGAGCAGCTTCCTGAAATTTTTGACATTAATTTACTGCAAAGGAAATGTCTGATAAGATGATATTAAATGTTAGAAACTTGTGCACCTGACAGATGAGGGTTAGTTGATGAGTAGACTTGGATTTTCAGTATCCCTAAATAACCAGTAACATATCTTCTTTTTAATATACCATCATTTTACTGTTAGGCTGTAATGTGATGGGAATTTTTGACTTGTGTTTATTTACATTTTGTGTATGCATTTGTTTTTTTAATTAGTGATGCCACAATACAAGAATGTGGCTTTCTGCTATCAATTATGAGTAGCCTTAGGTTAATTGCTATATTTAATTTCCTCTTACAGCTACAGATTCTTGTGACTTAGAATTGCCTTAGAATGTAATAATTCTAGCAACGAGAGAAAATAGACTGAAATGGACCAGAGATTCATCTGTTCGCTCCTTTTATAAAGAGCAAAACAAAAAGCACTCATAATTTGAGACATTGCTACCCACTTGAAATAATAAATAGCTTCTAGATTAAGACATAACTGCATATTTTTCTTAATTCTTCCAAACAAATCAAATAAACTATAGTTGGAAGATATATGATCATTTGTCTTATGATTTAACTTTTGACAATGCCTTTTAATCTTTTGAGTTCATTTTAAATTATAGGCCACCTGCCTTCCTTATTAATTATTCGTGTTTATCAAATGATCTGTAATTATTTGTAGATAATGATAATGCATTTTTAATGTAGCTTTTTTTCTGTATACCTCAAGTTACTTCATAACATTATTATTACTTTCCTTTGATCTTCAAGTCACAGAGATAAAGCCTGGTGCTCCACTTTCTCATCAGTTATAGAGATTAAGAGAGCAAGGAAATGGGTTGCATGACTGAGTCAAAGTCTGATTATGTGTCTCGTCAGAGCCTTTGTTGCAAATACTGAGCCCTATACTCTTTTATTGACCTTTTATTGTTGGGAATCCTGATGTGCCACGCAGAGAGGACACAGAGTAATATTGATTACGTAGACAACAGAGACTTAAACCAAAAGGTAGTGCTGAGAATTCAGAATACCAAAGAGTGGTTAAAAAGGTGAGTATAAAAGAAATACCATTATTAATCCATCCATGATGGGAGATGAAAGTCACCTGGTTGTGTTTGGCTATAAGAATTTGTTAGATTCCACTCCTGGGGATCATAGTGAACATATCCCGGTGAAATATGTAGACTGAAGGGATAAAGAAGATGTTAGATATTTGTAACTGTTTCCTGTATCACAGAAATTACATTTTTTTTTCAGGAAAACGTTCTTCAAATAATACTCACTCCAACTGTTGTGTGGCTCCCCTCAAGCTCTGTTCTTTCAGAGTTTGAGCTGTTTTATCCAGAAAGCTCTGCTGCTCTTCTTCTGGTGCCCTAATTAAGCAACTGAGAGAGATTATCTGCTGAAGGGCACCAAATCCGGAGGGTGTGGGCCTTGTTCATTCATTCACTTATACTTTCAACAGATATTTAGAAACTAGTCAAACTATAATCTCTTAATCAGGTGGAAAATGTCATTGTTCACCACTTAACATTGTGGTTCAAACTACATCTTCCTATTTTGTAGAGTGGTGAAGATTGATAAATGTTGGTATATGCTTAACTCTTTTTCATTCATCCATATACATTTTAATATTTATCATAATGTTTGAGTTTCCTCTGAATATAGGACTTTTTATATATGGAGTACATTGAAATTATAAATTTAGCAGTTGACATTATAAGAATAATTACTACAATTTATAATTATTCAGACAACACAAACAGAAAGGTAATTATATATACTAAGCTCTAATTTCCACCAAAGTATAAATTCAGTGTACTTTCCTGTCTTTTCATATAATCTTCCTAAGAACCCTTGCCCTTGTATAATTTGACAAGAGTATCAAGTCTAAAGAAAAAAAAAATCTCTCCATTCATTCCTTGTCTTACATGTTGTGCCTGCCAGTCGTTTGTTTTTCCTTTTTTTTCTTTTATGGTATTCCTTTTGAATATATATATATATTTTTCAATGGCAGCAATTTACTCTGGTAAACAGGTACCCTTCACATGATCTGAAAAGTACTGATTTCTTCTCAGTCTGCCACAAATACAATTAAACTGTTCTGTTTCCAGGGTCGGCCACCCCTGTTTTCTGAAATACGAAGTCTCTAAATTTCTAGTTTGAAACTAAGCTATTGCTATCACACTGGTAGACAGAATTTCCAAAATTTCAAGCTCACATGGCTTACTTCAACTTAAAGACCATATACACAGTGAACTTATTCAAAACAATGTACTATTGTCTCTTGAGGTATTTGGTGTATGGGAAACATAACTTTTGTCATCAAATAAGCGTTTGTCATCACAATTCTGATTATAAATTTATGGTTATCGTGATTATGAAATTTGTAGCAAAATGTATTCTGGTTTTATATATTTTAGTTCCATTTTAATTATATTTTTCATATTGAAAAGAAAACATGAAAGTGTGGAGAAGTAAAAAATGTCAAAACATGAGTTCTCATCTCAAAACAAATTCTGTCATCATAGGTGATCTTATTTCCAAACCAATAATAATTACACATATTATGCATGTAAGGTAGGGGAAATACATAGTAATTAATTTCTTAAAGTGCACTATAGGCTTCTGAAGAATCACGATTCAAATGCTATAACTTTCCAATAAAATCAAAACACATTTTGTAGTATTCAGAATAATTTTACAACTAATTTTAATACATTCTTTCCCTAATTATATATATATTCTATGTTTGGAAAACACATACAAATTGTAGGTATCTGGAGAATAAACTGGTTCTTTTCAAGAGGGACGCGGGGAAAGCATCTACCACAATAAATTATAGAATTAACTCAGTTGGGTTAATGGTGAGGCTGGGCTGGGTTGTGTATGAATTTTTGGAAACACGTGGAGAATACTTGAACATTTCTATCTGTAAATGTTCTGACTCCTTAGTTCATTACTTTAGCAGATACTTTTGCAGCACTTACTCTATTCAACACACTGTCGTGTTTGCAAGTACCAACTGATCTGTGCCCAAAGGCAGATACTACTGTTGTCCCATTTTACAGTTGAGAAAACTGAGGCACAAAAGATAAAGTAACTTGCCCAAAGTCATTTGTTGTAACATGTGGTGGAGCTGGTATTTGAACCCAGATAGTCTTGGTTCTAGAAACATGCTCCTGACTGCCTTGTTCTGTTTCTTCTCCATAAGAAGGAGTCACAGATTCATCCTTATTGTCTAAGTCAGATAAAATTTGCAATGCTTAGGCTTTTGATGCCCTTCTGAGACTTTAATGATTTTTTTTTTCTCAGCAGGTTTGTGAGTCTGAATATATCAAATCTGTTCTTCCTTATGTCCTTTATGTAAGTTCACAGCATTCAAAGTGGTTTATAAAAAAAGGACTTCTTACAATTACACGCTGATATCGGAATTTTGGTTGTCATGTCATCAAATTGTATTGTATTAATACAAATATTAAAATACAGTAGTAAAAGCCTTAATTTATGTGTCCAGGTTAAGACCTTCCTGTAAAGCCAAAGAGACTTTAAGAGTTTTGGACGTGGCTTGGACAAACAAATGTTAGAAAATAACAGAAGATTTCCATTCACTTCTTTAGCAAAGCCTGTGAAAAGTATACAGCTCATAAGTTTGGGCTCACGTCGTTTTGATGTCTCATTGTTTTTGCTTTCTTGCCCTCTTGAAGCCAGACTTGACCTGTATGTGGATATTTAGGACCCAATTCTCTTCTATATGATTGATTGCCCTACTTGATATCTATGAATATGAAAACCTTGAATGTGATTTTACTTTAGCATGTGTTAATGAAAATAGTATTCTGTGTAGCTTATCTAATTTAGCTGGATAGCAGAATAGGAAGATATGGGTTGTGACTGAATTTTCATCATTTGGGCATGTCTGTATTGTCACTCTGATTAAGGCCTACCTCGAGTGACACCATAGTTCCTGCTCCATAAAGGAATAAAGAGGCAAACCCATTCCTTTGGTTTTACACAGTAGAAGTTTCCATTTCCCAAAAAAAGTGTTTCATAGGTAGGCAAGATATTTTTTTAAAATATACATAATGTCATGCACAGTAAGAAGGGAGACATACCAGATTAGATAAAGCTTTTGAAACGTTTTATTTTTCTGTTATGGTAACAGTGTGGATTGATCTCTGCTCAACTCCATGATCTGACTCTGATCAGAAATGCTTTTTTTCTCTTCTTTGACCCCATTGAAGGTATGGACAATATAGTTCATGCAGCTTTCACAGTGCTAGGTTGATTTAACTGATCAGAATTTAGAGTCATATGACTATGCCAAAATGAAATTATATAGCATGAATTTTCTGTTTCTACTCATACAATTCCCTCGTTTCTTTGATTTTCTGAGTTCAAATGTTAGAATTTTTTAAAAATCAACAATAAATAAGGAAGATAGATGTTATTTTCCAAGTGGCTTGATTTCCAGGGAACAGGAAAAAAATGCAGTTATATTGAAAGATTTTCTGAATTGTTGATCAGGTAATAATTAAGAAGTGTTTACAAACACAGGCCAATTTAAAAATGATTTTCAGAAATATGAAGCATGGGCATGGCAAGACTTTCACTGATAATATTTTGCCTAAAGGATGATGACAACCTCACTAGGAGAACAGAGAGGAAGAAACATGGTGGCGGGAGCGAGAACACAGACAAGGCAAGCCCTGTCATCAGATGATCCATGGGGCATTTTTCCATTTGGGTAATCTGAAGATTGTAGAATCAAATGTGAATTTTGAAACAATTGAAATGGGGGAATGGAAATGGGAAGTTTTGTTTTACCTGTTTAGTTACCTGCAATGGTGGCATACTGCCTGGTTCCTAAATTAGAGATGCAGGACTTTCTGGCCAAACCTTTGGAGAGCAAAGACCTCACTCCCACTCTGCAGAACTCAGGTCTCATTTTCATTTTGCCCAGCTGTGCTTCACGGATCCTGTATCTTCATCCATGCTGAGAACAAGTCCAGGCTCCTGAATCACCCTTCCTAAGTACCACCTAACAGATTCCTTGGAATGAGAACTTGGCCATCCCAGGGGCTGCAGCAGCCTCAAAAATGGAGAAAATAAAATGTGGAATGCAGACTGCACCTCATTATGACTTTGTCCTAGAATAAAGTTATGTGGCGTAACCATGGTGTGTGGCAGTGATGGGCAAAGCCAAGAAGACAGATGCTCTTGTGTGCCTAACTAGCACACAGTGGCACTCTCCAATCTGTGGGTGCTTAAAATGTTAAGAAGGAAAATATTGTTCATCTGAGGTCATACAGACAAGGCTGAAGAATATGTAGAATGGATGGTAGCCTCCGTACAGGATTCATGGGCTCATTTTTTCCCCTGCAATTTTACACAAGACTTAAAAATATATATTAGAGATTCTTCCCTTGATCACCTACAATGATTTTTCAGTTTTTAAAAGTGCCATTTAAACATGCAGAAACATCTCAGAAAATAATTCCATCGCTTTAGCACAATTGATAGGGCTTCAGGAGTGAGTTGAGAACAAAGGCCACATGGAAATAGACTCGTAGGGAGGGCAGTGCAATACCGAGAAATGTATCTGGAGGGAAAAGGAAGACGTTGGATACCTTATTTTTTTCTGCCTAGGGCCACTACTGATGGTGACAACACAAATGACATCCACTTTATCACACGTTTTAGAACTTGTCGTTGATAGCAACCTAAAATGTTCATGGGCTTCCATCAGCAGATGCTATTTCTTTTCTAGAGCCCAGCACACCAATGATGCTCCTGTGGCAGCACCAAACTATAGATTCGAGTAAATCCAGCAGTGAGAACCAGCATCTGTACTCTCAGATCAATGGCATTACCCGCTTCACTGTAAAGAAATTTCCTTTCCAGTTCTTAACCATCCAATAGCTAACTCTGATATGTGAGTTCTGGTGGAAAATCAGCTCCCTATGGAAAATTTCCATGATGTCTAGGGACATTTTATGATTTTTTTTTTGGAAACTTAGCAGTTGCCCAAATGTTTAGGAAAGGCTTTCTCCCAGTCAAGTATTGTTCATACTCTGGAATTAACTCATCCATGGTGCAGTTTCAGAATGAGATATATACATTTGAATTTGGGAAATCTATTGGATCCTCTCTTATTTTCAAGGACATTTTTTTCTTTGAATAAGATGAGACTCTTTTGTATTCATTCTTCTTGTTCCTGGTATGATAGTAACTGACACTCAGGAAGGCTTCACTCAGTGTTCGTTGACTGAATACATGAAAACAAAACAAAGACTGAATAGAGCATGCACAAAGATGGAAGGCCACTAATGACCTTGTGGCCACAAGTTGTAGAATTTGCAAAATAGAAAATCTGATTTTATTGGATAGTTTACCATATAGTGCACAGAATTGGATATGAATTGAAAATCAGAAAATATGAATTCCTTTAATTAAAGTGAGAGAGAAAAATTGGGAAGCTTTAGAAAATCAATAATAGAAATGAGTAATTTTAATCGTTTCTTGCAAAATAACAATCACTCTGGTCTTTCTAATGTGTTAAGTAAAGTGACATTGTCCGAGTCCTTGGATATTTAGAGTGAAAAGAATCTTAAAAACCATCTTATTAAACTTCTTATTTCATGTACGTTTGGGAAGACATTCAGAAAAACTCACCCATGTGTGACTTAAAGTTCTCTAGAAACACTATGTAAGAAGTTTTTCTTTTTATAGGAAACAGATGGTATAAAAATCATCAGAGTAGGCAAAATAAGCCCGAGTCTTTTGCCTGTGTTAAGAAATCATGAAATATTTAAAGATCTTTTATTGAGATTTTTTTTCTTCATTAATTACACTTTGTCTAATGGTTTTTTGTCAAAGCCCTGACCGGAGCTTGCAATTGTAATTGATAGGGGAAAAGGAGAGTAAAATCTTTTGATCTCTGTTTCTTGGGGTTATGCAGTATCTTTATCATTGAGATCAAAAGACCCAGAGTATCATGCTGGCCAGAGGCTGCAGTACTGATTCTGGTAGATTGGAGACAGCAGACGAGGAAGTTCCCTACTATATGTGCATGGCAATGACATGATCAAAACCAAAAAGTAAAACCGTTGAGTGCCTTTCTGCTATGCACCCTTGTATCCATAAATAACATGAAGATCTATAAATAATAAATCCATTAATAGATTCATAATATTATTCATAATATGAATCCTGGTAGATCCATAAATAATATTGTTCAGGAGAGAGACCCCATTCCTTCACAGAGAAGCTACTGTCCAAGCATATTCCTAGGAGGCATTAGAATATATTTTTATTAAAAATTCCAAAGGGGGGCCTTGGATGGCTCATTCAGTTAGACATCTGCTTCTGGTTCAATTTCTCAGGGTCCTCGGATCGAGCCTCCCAGAGCAGGGAGTCTGCTTCTCCCTCTGCTGCTCCCCCTGTTTGTGTGCTCTCTGTCTTTGTCTCTCTCTCTCTCTGTCTCTCAAATAAAATATTTTTTAAAAAGTCCTGAAGGAATACCTTTTGCCCATTCTTGAATTGCTATAGGGGGACAACTAGAATCCTAGAAATAGAGAATTCCTTATTTTTTTAAATAAATGCTTCATGTATTGAAATGGTTTCTCCTTCTTTAGCACTTGACCAATTGAAGTTAATGAAGTTCATCTTTGTTATGATGCCCATTCATTTCTATGCTCCATAGTCTCCTTTTATTCCGGGTTTACCGTATTTCCTAAAGTAATTCCTTTTATAAGGCATGCATCGGTAAACTAAGTCTCAGAAGGGTTAGTGACTTCATGCCTTGCCACTCCAGGGATCACTTGCATTTTCAAGAGATCCATAAAAGAGAATAATGCTTAATCTGAGATTTCTAGTACTCTGATATGTAAACAGAGTTATTATGGGCTGTTAGAACCGCTTGTGTACCCATTTAGTCAGGACCAAGAGAAACACACACAAACACACACTCCCTGATAATTCTGTTCTTTGACTCCCATTTACCCTCCAAAAAGATTATCCTGGTGTCTCCTGTTTAAATTGAATACTTATGAAGCAATAAGGTCGTATTCCTGTTCATGTGAATCTAAGGCACATGTACTCAGCTTATATTTTCCCCTATTTAATTTTCAGGTATGGGTGTTTTCCAGGCTAGAGACCTAGAATGTCAGGATTACATGGCTTACTGAATACTGTCTTTCCTTTTCTCCATTTTATATAGATTTTTAGAGCTGTCCATATAATTCCTACTTAGGATTACAGTTGAGAGAGTGGAGGAGGAGACACACTCACATACACACAGTAATTGTGAAAATGTGAAATGTGAACATGAAGAACTAACACATGATAGGCATTTAATAATTCAGCTCCTCATTTCCTTATTTTCTTCCATCTTCCTTCCTTCCTGCTTCCCCTGTGAGATATGTTTTCGGTAAAAATCTCCTCAGTTAATATTGGGCCAATGAGACTGATCATATGAACATGGTTCAGGTGGCAGTAATTAACTTCTCATTTAAACACAACTTCATAGGAAGACATTAGACAGACTCATTAAGATTTGTCTAGGTGTTCATCTGGCCCCAAACTGAGCCTGCTGTACCAATTTCCAAAAGAATTGCTCAAACTTGACACTCTTATGTTGATGTTGATTAACTTCTAAGATCTAAGTTAATGACTCTACCTACAACTATATTGCTTGCTTATTAGGTGCTTAACATGATGGTCAGACATGACATATTCAACAAACATTATCACTGTTCTCTTCCTGAAAAATCCTAATTCTATTAAAGATCACACATACACACCCCCAACTGATAATGAGTAGGGAAGAACAGATAACTGTATTGAGGCCAGTGAAGGACACTTCCATTAATTTTTCACACGCCTGCATATACATGATTCAGAAAATCAACAAACGATTATTTCTGTTTGTGCTCTCAAAGTCCTCAAAGAGAATTAATGCAATCCATTTCAAAGTCCAGGAGCCAGCCTTGCATATCTCCTCCCTGGATTCTCCTGCGTCTCTAATTCTTGTCAGAACTGCTATGAATCAGTTGCTTGACAGTGGGTATCATTCGCTGAGAGCAAATTAATTCAAACAGCCCTCAATCCTTGTAGGACAAAACTGTCATGTGCCTCCTGGCACACTTCTTTGTGTCATAAATTGAGGGATTTCAGCACTTACCATCCCATTTACAATTTTGTGTATGTTGATGACACATCATAGCCATAAGGAACTGTTAAAGTGCACAGGGACAGGTACGTGCACAAATCAAACCTTTGCCACAAAAAAAGTAAAAACCCCATAGATTAGAAGAGTGATGACTTTTTATATTTAGCTTGTGACAGCTGTGGACAGCACTGCTGGCATCCAAGTCACAGAACTGTTTTACTCTCCACTTTGTGATTGATCCAGCTTGATACAAGGTATATTAACCAAATGTTAAAAAATAAGTGCCATCCTGTTGGGTACCATGCTGCCCATTGGAGGGCCAGTTTTCTTATGGAAAGAAGGTCACATTCATTGATGTTGTTCTTATTTAGATGTCCAGTATGGAGGATAAGTTATTTTCCATTGTATGCATAAAAGTAGTTTGATGTAATCCCCCCACCCTGGGGAAACTACAAAAATACAACAACTTATTTTAGACTGCAAATCCTAAAATGTGACTTGATGATAACGTGATAGTAAGATCTCATTGGGATGGAGTGAGCAAGGGAGGAATTTCACTGATTTCTTTCTTTTTTTTTTTCTTAAGATTATTTATTTATTTATTCATGAAAGACACAGAGGAGAGAGAGAGGCAGAGACACAGGCAGGGGAGAAGCAAGCTCCATGCAGGGAGCCCGATGTGGGACTTGATCCGGGGACTCCAGTATCATACCCTGGGCCAAAGGCAGGTGCTGAATCACTGAGCCACCCGGGGATTCCCCAATTTCACTGATTTCTTAAACTTAATTCTTCCAGGTTATCTGGAGAAAATAAGAAGATTAGATAGATAGATAGATAGATAGATAGATAGATAGATAGAGATGATAGATATATTATCATACTCAAAATACTCAAAATATGCTCAAAAATATATTATATATGCTCAAAAATATATTATATATATATTTTCCTCTACATAAAATTTTATTTAAGTGCAATCTGAGCCAGGCAAATGATAGGGGGTACTATAAACAATATGCTCTGTGCCTTTTTGTACACAATGCATCAGGTGTGTTGGTTAAACACTGAATTTTAAAAACAGTAGCATCAGATAGAAAGCAGAGGGCACCTCTTAAATAATACAAACGGTTGTGTATCTGCACAAAAACAAGGAAACTTTGATAAAAAATACTCAAAAATGCTATCTTATTCTGCAAAATTTTGCAAATACAACACTTGGGATACTTCAAATGAAATTGAAATCTTAAAAGCCTATCTCTATGACTAATAGTTCATCTAACATGCAGTCCATTCATACTTTGATTGCTTATCAACAAATGAGAAGGCTATAAATGCTCAGTGCATTTTGAAGGTCAGTTTTTATGGCTGCATAATTTTAAACTAGTTTAATCCTCAGTGGCTATTGTAATAAAAAAGGAATGAATTAATGGTCTCTTAACTAAAGTGAACTTTTGATACAGAAACAAAAGGAATATTAAGCATACCCTGCCTTAAGTGAAAAGATTAAGAGCTTTATTCCGTGGAATAAATTGGGCAGGACCTTTGATCTAGGACTTTTGAACTGATATCCAGGCTATGAAAAGGGTGTTAAGAGAGGCGGGGATTGACTTTTGTTGGAAAGAAGCTCAACAGAATGATGTGGTGACGATTAGTAACAAGATCTTAACACTAACCCGTAGTAACCACAGGGTGTGCCTAAGTACTAAAGTGATGTTCTCAGTCTTAGCTTTGTCACCCAAAGTGTCAAGATGTTTCCTCCTTGACAGAATTAGAATCAAACCACTCATCAATCCTGCTCCGGATTCTGGAAATACCGCAAAGTTCTTGTATCTTTTTTGGGGGGTGGGGGGAGTAGTACGATGGATGGCTATCAACCAGACTTTTTTCTCATAGAAAATATAATCAAATGAGAGCATAAAACCATAGCAAAATATGTTGGATGGGAATAAGGGGTATGAAGACAAATGAAGTATGGTGCAAGGACAGAGTAATCAGGCAGATGGGAAGTACTGAAGAAGGGCCTCTCTGATTTGATTAAAGAACCTCAGTGAAGTGAGGAACAGGCCACGTATGTATCTGGTCCCTGAACTTGCCATCGTAAGAGAACAGCAAGACCAGAGAAGGAATATACTTGACTGTTGGAGGAAAATCAAGTGATGATAACACGGTGGTTTAGATGAGGGTAGTAACAGCAAAATCGAAGGCAAGTGTGACATGCAGCTTCAGCTTTCTAATTCATCAATTAGCAAATATGTGCTAGGGATATACTATGTCCAGAACAGTATTGAATCTACATTCTTTCCTTTAAATTGCCTCAAATATAATCAGGCTGTGGTTTCTGGAGAAAAGTAATATCACAATTTAATGATTCCAAGGTCTAAAATGTGATCAGACTGTCCGTAAGACCTGAGCAATAATCAGAGGGTTTTATTCAGTAACCAACTATCAGATAAATCACTCTGGCATTTACCAGCTTTCTTCCATTAATCCAGCAGTGTGATTTCTAACTGCCTCAGTCATTCAGAATATAGACTCAAGCTCAGAGTAAGCAGAAATGGTCTTTGGACATTAGGGAGAAAAGAAAATTTTCTAAAAATTTGTCAATTCCAAATTCAGGTTTCTCCCCCACCACCTCCTTGGGAGAGGAAAGGAAGCACCATAGCTCCCAGTTTAGAGTCTACTGATCACTAGCTAATTAAGCTCAGTTTATCATAGTCACCTTGAATTTATTTTCAGTGTTCTAATTATCTATTCTGGTGTACCAAAATCCCCTCCACTTAATGTCTTAAAATAACAATTTTAATTTGCACATGATTTTATGGGTCAGAAATTCAGAAAGGGTCCCAATGAGCTGTTCACTCCTGATTCATATGGCATCTCCTGGGGGTAGTCAGGGCTGGAAGAAAATCCACTCTCCACATGAGGGCTAATCACTC
The DNA here is from genome assembly GCF_048418805.1 of Vulpes vulpes. Lineage (NCBI taxonomy): Eukaryota > Metazoa > Chordata > Mammalia > Carnivora > Canidae > Vulpes > Vulpes vulpes. The sequence goes on along the minus strand of NC_132786.1, from coordinate 4,214,894 downwards.
ACAGACCTGGTGTCTTGCTGCTTTTTGGGCTCCTTATCTCTCCACGCGGCGTCTCATCCTCTAAGGACCCTCCACATGGCTCGGGTATCAGGTGGGATGCTGGTCTCCGGTGATCATACTTCGTCCATGGGGGCTGACTCACAACCGGTGTTCCCAGAGGCCCGCAAAGAAATTACCAGGCCTCTACTGTTCCACATCATTCCACCCATCGATGAAATAGCAAAGCATTTGTAGTTACCTGTAACATGTCACGCAGACCATGCAGAATTTAACGATGACAATATTGCAGGAGATGATATACATAATGATGTACATGAGGATGCATTTAATTTTCATGAAAAAAGTTAATATTCACAACTTTGTTATATCAGTGAGCAAGGTATCATATAGTTTAAAAATGTTTTTGAGAAAATTAAAATTATTTGATTTCTCAGTTATTGCTTCCTATGTATGTATATGCATATATATACACATATATACATCTCTCTCTATATCTAGAGATATATATAGATAACGCCCTAATAAATGAAGAGGTATGATATTTAATTCCTAAAAAGGTATTAACATTTATATTGCTAAAGGCCCAACATGACTCAAACTATTAAATTTTATAATCAAATGCATATTTTTATCTTGGGATTACTTATTTTAGAACCATTTACTCAAAAAGTAAATAGGGAGGGAACAGAACCATAAAACCCTTATGTATTCATACTGCTGGTATCCCCTGAAAAACAAAATTGGAAACATCAGGAATCAATTGCCTAAAGGAAAATTTAAATTAATTATAATGTCTTAAATATTTTGTGAGGCGTAATGAACCTGAAAATGTGTGCCCTTTATTGTGGTGACTTTGAACCAACTGTTCTTCTCATTTAATAACTTCTTCTTTATTTACCCACTCGATCAGAAATCAGCAGTTACCCTTCAAAATATGTCACGTATTCAGTTACCTCCAAGTGTGAATTACCAAGAGATCTCAGAGAAATTTCCAGATGGAAAACTGCACTTATGAAAGAGTCAAAGTGACTTGTGAATGTATGCCTTCATCATCTACTCATCATCCCTGAGAATTATCCACTAACATGCTTCGTTTGTGAAGCAAGCAATAAGTATTACCGATGTAAAGATAATTATTCGGTTTTACTCTTATGGATACTAGATTCCTGTGTGACTTTCGTGCCGTGAAACATATCCCCAACCCAGGAAATATTGTTTATGTGCATGCCCATGTATGCCGTGAGAGTGAAAGGAGAATGGCCCAATTCCCAAGCTTAATTCCTTCATTTAAAAGAATAGATTATGCTAACCTGAAACTTCTTTAGAATCAAGGGGACACAGCTAACCTTCCAGTGTTGGATAATTAGGGTATGGTGGTGATTAACTTTTGCATTTTCAAAGAATTTTTATTGATCTAAACTATAAGTAAAGATGCACCTCCTGGAGAAGTCAGTTTTTATGAAAGCATATTAAATGTCAGAGTAGAAACATACACCTCATCTCTCATGCCCTAAAATAAAGTATCTGTATACATATGCATACGTGTATGTAAATGTATTTGTATATATATATTTGTATGTTGCATGCTCACATATATTCATATTATTTATTAATATCAATAATCTGTAACAATCAATATAAATATCCATACACATATTTAATATAAATAATTTATAATATTAATTGTTATTTATTAATATAATATTATTTAATAGTATTAATATTATATGTTATATAATATACATATTATTCATATTAGATATAAATACATAAAATATTTTAATGGATACATGCATATGTATATGGATTCACACAACATATTCTATGGATACAAGGATACAAATACAAATGAATTAAAATTCCATAGATACATACATACACATAATATATAGGATTTATTTAGAAGAATGAATGCTTGCTTTTAAGCTTGCTATTAAAAAAAATAGGTATTTGCAGATTTCTTTCAACTTCAACAAAATCGTAAGATTTGCTTTACTCTGGCTTTGAGGTTTTTTCCATGTCACATTCAATTATTCCATAGTGACATATCCTAAGATAATATTCATATCCCAGAGATTGAAGCTTCCATTCCCTCTGTCGATGCTGATTTTGGAAATGCTTGATACCAGTTATATGAATACCATGTGTTTCATAATTGAATTTGCATATTTTATTAGTACCAAGGCTGGTTATTGGTTATACCAAGCTTTTTTTTTTTAATATTTGCATAGTTCAAGGGCTATATGAAAACAGTGATGATTGTTGTACAAAGTATATGATGGAAAGGATAAAACATTGATGGATTTACTTTAAAATAGTAATTATCGGGCAGCCCGGGTGGCTCAGTGGTTTAGCACCCCTTCAGCCCCGGGCCTGATCCTAGAGACCCAGGATCGAGTCCCACGTCGGGCTCCCTGTATGGAGCCTGCTTCTCCCTCTGCCTGTGTCTCCGCCTCTCTCCCTGTGTCTCTCATAAATAAATAAATAAAATCTTTAAAAAAATAATAAAATAAAATAGTGATTATCAGGAACCTCTTAATAATTTATTTAAATTTTCTGAAGGTTTTACTTTGTATACATTTATTTCATTACTTAGAAGTCATATTTTGTGGATAACTCTTATCACATGAATGAGCCCAGCTGTATATAAAATATATCAAATATAATGCTAAAATTCCTACAAATTATTTCAGATGACTAAAACTGCTTATTGTCACAGGAAAATGGGACGATCTTAGAGTGTATTGATTATGTAGAAATGAAATGCATCACAGGGAATCTACATATTAAATGAGGTAATATTAATGGTTAGTATTAGTATAATAGGAATGGGAACTTTTGCTGTTCCCTTTGGGAAAATCTCCTAGAGTGTGCTGTAGGAGAAACTTGCCTTCGCTAACTCTCAGCTAAATTTTGACTAAGTTTAGGGCACAACAGTTCATGGGATTGGAGTATGCTTTGACCCAAACATTATAAATATACCCTTGGCTTTAGTGATTGGTTAAGGGACAGGCACATGACTCAGTGTAAGCGAGGAGTCAAAACTCCTACCTGGTTTTGCTTGAAGCTGCCAGTAGGAACCACCACTTATTTTCTGCTGGACTTAAATATAGGAGGGTAAATAACTAAAGCTACTGACAGATATCTTAGTACTATCTGGAACTTATGAACAAGTCAAAGTGGAGATGAACAGAGCCAAGAAACTCCCTAACTCTATAACATGAGGCCCTTACTCAAACATTGCTCAGATTCAGTCACAAGTAGAGGTGTGTGTGTGTGTGTGTGTGTATGACGGTCCACTTTGTCAGTTCAATGAAGCCAAAAATACCTTTCTAAAAATAATATTGTTAAATACATAAAGTAAAACACATGGAGTTATACAGATAGAACTAATCGTATTGAAAACTAATTCTAACCAGGGAACCTAAGTACGTTCTGGGTTTTTTGTTTGTTTGATTGATTGATTTTTAACATATCTCTGAGACTTTTTCAGATTCATCCTATTTGTTGTCTATAAAACCTAAATTAAAGCAAGGGGTTATTTTTGTCTAAATAGTTACATCAGTATCTTATTTTTAGAATGAAAAAGCATTTCAGAAATTGAGAACAAGACTAGGGTTAATGGATAAAATACAAGACACCAGTTTAGTTTGAATTTCAAATAAATAATGAAAAACATTTAGCTTAAATAGGTACCAAATATTGCATGGGGTAGTCTTTTACTAAAACATTATTTGTTACTTGTCTGACATTCAAATTTAAGTGGGCAGTCTGTATGTTTATTTGCTAAACTGGCAACCCTACTAAACCAATCTAGAGCTAACAAATTATAGAGATCAATTATCGTGATCACGTCCTAAGGAAGAACTGTGTTTACTAACATTAATTCTATCTGACAAGTATCAACCCTTTTGGACTGGTCTCAGAGCTGTCCCTGTATTCAGTTTCGTGAATTCTGGTTGACAAATTTTTGCTCAACTACATTTAATTCTGTGCTTTAATGTTTTATTGATGATCAAATAAAGGTGGTAATAAAAGAATATTTCTTTATTTTCACAAAAGGCAATTTAAGAAACTGACTAGTCTGTTCCCAGAAAATCTGCCTAGACTTTAATGCCAAGAAGAAAATATCTCTTCCAAAATTATTTATTGAGCTTACTTTTGAAAGCAAAGTGTAATTCACTACATTTTCTCCTTGCCCTTTCTGCAAGGGATGGTGATTTCAGTTGTAATGCTTAACAATAATTGAAAACAATTTCTCTATCTTTTGGTTTAAACATTTTAATATATCTCTGTTTTATGTATAACTGATCTATTTTATTGATATTATTTTAAGTTTGATCACTTTTTACAAAGTGATCCTATTATAAGTGAAATACCACTAATTTGAATGATTTCAAAATGTAAACTATTTTTAAGAATTTTTACAAGAAAGTTGGTATATCATGCAGAAACCATTGGTCTTAAATCCCAAAATATCTCTAATTAAATTTTTTTTAATGTTTGTTTTAATTTAAAGATTGAGTAAAGATTGTAAGCGCCTTTGATGGTATTAAAGACTTGGAACAAGCTTTGATTAGTTATATTAGCACAAATGCAATAGTGATGCATGCAGTGGATCAGTATGTCAAATTTAAGAAAGATATAAAAATAATGAAGGACTTTTTTGTACAATAGCACTCCAATTTTGATATACAAATAAAATTTTATCACAGAAAATGTAATAATGCTCATATATTGCTAGAAAGAAAGGGTTTTGACAACGAATTTAAAAGGTTATAAAACAATTTGTGGAAAAGTAGTTTTAGTATTAATTCTGGTGTTAATTTTGAAAAACTAAAAGAAACATTAAAAAATACAGATTTGCCCAATTGTCTAAGTATTCATAAAAAGGGTACTATATACTGTGTAGTGAGTGCTTCATATTTAAAAATTTTATGCACATCATGCCTAATTGCATTTAGAACCTTAAGTCATCTTTGGGGGAAGGTGTGGATGGCATTATTATTCATTACGTTAGAAAAGAGGTTGAATTTTTTTTCAAAAAATTTTTTCCGTACTTTTTTGTGGGGAATAATTTTTCATTTTCAGCAATAATCCTTGATGTCTGTAACATGCTAAATTATATTAATTCTGAGACCATTTTATCACCAAAACATTTACAACCTAAAAATCATGGTCACTCAGGTTGTGCTTGCCATTATATGCACATATATAAACCTCAAAAGCTCCAGCATTAAAGCTTGCAGAATACGTGACCCTGTGGAAGGCCATTCTTCAGAGACAATACTGGAGCACTTTTTTAATCCCTAGGAACCAAATAGTCCAACTAATATTTGAAGAATGTGCTGAATCAGATATATTTACCAATACTACAAGCTGATATCAAAATATGGCTAGCCCTACATGACTGCAGATGCAGAAATCAAATGCCAACATTAGTGACTTTTTCTTCAGAAATATCACATAACTGATGGTTTTCATATCCGAAACAATTGCATTGTGTGAAAAAAAGTAGAAAGTTGAAAACTCCAAATCTAAAAGTGATTTAAGAGAGTTCAGTTCTCAGGAGTCTGGGTGGCTCAGTCTGTTAAGGCTCTGACTCTTTATTTCAGCTCAGGTCATGATCAGGTCATGCTCTCAGGGTCCCAAGATCAAGCCTAGATTAATTAAGATTTTCTCCCTATGCCTCCCTCCCCTCTACCACATATATGCTCTCTTTGTCTCTCCCTCTCTGTCACTCCTGCTGTCTCTCTCTCTCAAAAAAAAAAATCAGTTCCAAATGCAAAGAAATTATAGAATGTAATTAATTTATTTTGCTTATGTATTTTATGTATATGATTATATCTACCCTAAGGGTAAATAAGTTTTTTCAATACACATGAAAATACTAGGTGTTAGAAAGCACATAATTTAATTGGTTGGGTCTACCAAAAGGTAATTTCTCAGATTTGAGTGCTGCTATACTAAATATTAGTATCCTAGGTTCTGGTGTGGAGCTATTTTGTCTCATTTCTCTGTTGACTCTAGTACCACAATGTTTAATTATTTTCTGCTTATAGCACATGCTAACATTTTAGGGTAAGATGTTACTTCTTTATTGCTCTTCATTTGTAAACTACTTTTGGCCACATTTTCTTGTTAATTTCAAATTTAACTTCAGATTTACTGTTCATCCCCTTTCAAACAGTCTCCCCAACCCTTCCACCGATGAAGCTGAATTGTAGTCATGAATGATCAGTATTCGGTATTTGGAATCTAGAAAAGTCAGTATTCGGTATTTGGAATCTAGAAACACAAGATGATTTTCCATTTTTTCAAATTTTTATTGTATGTTGTTGGGTGAAGAACTTATTTTTCTTTTTTTTTTAGTATAGGTTCCATATCTTTCTAGTGCACTCTAATCTCTAACAGATTATTTCCTCTGTTTGTTTCTGAATGATGAACGATAAATTTCATGACGCTTTTCCTAAGAACAAGTGAGTTAAGACTGTGATATACAAAGTGCTCATCTTTGGTTGCATGGAACACAGACGTAGAGAACACTGCATCTCTGGTCAGGCTATAGATCTGAAGCTAGACGTGCAGTTATGAATGATCTAATTTCACACTTGTCTTCTTCTTCTTCTTTTTTTTTTTTTGTAAAGAAAATAATCCTCCCCATACTACATATTGTGCCTGTCAGATTTAAAATCTTAAATGTGCAATGTGCTTGACTCATCCAGTATATTTATCCTTTGCTAAAATGACGTTCAGCAAGGCAAAATTAACTACCCTCATATATTAAAGTTGTTCATGCAAACTCTTTTGAAATGTCTTTTAAAATGTTAAAGAAATCACCGACTGCAATCAATTTTTTAAAAGAGAGACAAGGAATTTGCTTTAATATCTGAAACATGGAAGCTGATGATTTAGTAAAACATGCTGTTAAAAGAAAAATTATGTATCTCATTGAAACAATCTGAGGTAAGTGAATTATCAGAAATTGTCCAAAAGGCAATTTGGAATTTTTAAATTATCAATTAATATAGGAGACTGGATGTTTCATTTGTGTCACCCTGGAACTGTTGCTTATCTTTGAAAGTTTAGGAGAAAGAAAGGCATGTTTCAGGCCAATGACAGTCCTTGTTCATATCTATACATAATTGGTAAATGGGAATAAATGCCTTAAAATATTTATTGATATTTTGTAGGCCCTTCAAAAAGTGAGAAATCTCAAAGCAAAAGAAATTTTTTTTCTCTCTTTTAAGATTTTATTTATTTAGAGAGAGAGAGAGCATAAGAGCAAGTGGAGGGGCAGAGGGAAAAGGAGAGAGAATCTCAAGCAGACTGCCCGCTGAGCACAGAGCCTGACACAGGGCTGATCCCATGACCATGAAACCATAACGTGAGCCAAAATCAAGGGCTGGTCACTCAACCGACTGCACCACCCAGGCGCCCCAGAAATTATTTTTATAAATTATGCAAGTAATTCTTCTGTTGAAACAATGGGCACTATAAATAAGAATTCATATATTTTTATACTTTTCAAACATCACTTGTGTGGATACCTAATCATTAAAAAACCATAAATGACTAAAAATACAGAAAAGAAGGAGATGGAAAAGATGGTATCTTACAAAACTTGAAAAGCAGTGTTTTTCTGCTGTGTATTGGTCAAACTCTAAAAACTATACTTTCCTTCATAATCATTCTTCATCAATATATTAGCCAAGTTTTGAAGAAAATGCTTTTGGGCTACGACGCCTGTATCAGCATAGCCATGAATCCATCAGACACTGGGTTCTAACTTGTCTTAACTGGAATGCAAATTCCAGTAGATTATCTTCACCAAAGTAAATTGTCCCTATAATGGCAAATATCTGACATCCTAAATGATCACTTAGAAAAGTAGAAGTCAATTACTTAGGAAAAATATATTGAAATAAAATTATTTCATTATATGTGTCTTGAACTGAAATATGAAATACACCTTCTTATGGAAGGCTGGTCTCTGTCAACCTACCACATTTGTCATTGGATTAGCATTTACAAGGGCATACTTCTGGCCTCAGAGTTAAACAATTGAATCTGATATTTAGGTATCTTAAGAGTATTTAGAGAAAACATAATATTAAGCTACTGAAAATCTGAGTAAAAATAATATTCATATTAGAAATGTGAGAGTCTGGCATTAATTTGAAAAAGAGATGCTAGAGTAGTCTGGAGGTTAATATGTATGAACATTGTACTACACAGTCAGTGAACAGCTGGTTCTCCATTTTTATGAACACTACTAAGTGGATTGAAAATTTCACAGAGACTCCTTTTTCTTCCCCCAGCAAAAATTGCTCTTTAAGCATATATTGTTATAGGATGCAGGCCAACATTCTTTCTAAGTGGCTTTGTGGAGTTGTGCTTGACTGAGATGGACGTTGTATATGGACGAGATGGTAAATGAAGGAATTGATAAATGTTGTGTCAAGCTGTTCCTATGTTCCAGGATCCATGTTCTCATTTTTTTGATGGCATATGCCTCACATGTTCTAATCAGTGTGCATTTTTTTCTCCTGTCCTTTGTAGGATTCAACAGGTTAAGCAAAAGAGTGGAATCTGGGAGAAGGGGGAGTGTTCTTAATGCATATTAGGGTCTTTTTGGATTAATGATAAGAGGTTGGCTGAAAACACCTGATAAAACTGTTAGGGGTCATCGCGATGTTGACATTTCTTTCCAATTTCAATACTCCAGTGAGCAAAGGCCAAGTCAAAGCATCCTCACTGTCTTTATAGCACAAGATGCTATGTTAAAGAGAGAACACACAGACACACTTACATGCATGCCTACACCCACGCACAACCTGAGAAGTCTGCAATGCCAAAAGTCACACAGTTTGTTAATGACAGGGCCAGCATGATGCCTTAGAACCACTCATTTGTTTTTCCTACTTCACTACACTTTCAATCAGCAATTTCAATCATCACAGTTTTTTTACACCAGAGTTTCCCAGAATGTCCTCTAATTACAATGTGAACAAAAAAAGGAGATTGAAAGAAAATGGCATTTTGCTTTAGATACTAAATAAATTTAGGGAGGAAATGCAACGCTTTCTTAGTGGTGTGGCTGAGAACGAGGAGGAACAGATGTCAAACACATACCAGTCATGACTTAAAAGCGATTCTTACCTAGTTGATGATGCCATGCAGCATCCATGAATAATGAACGAATAGGTATGCGTGGAGTCCCACTAAGAGCTTTGCAATGCTCTGCTTCTGTAACAAGATAAAAGCACTGTTCTCATGGGGGGTGGGGAAGGGTAGTATATAGGTAAGCTGGGAAAAACTATTAATGCAAGATGCACATAAAAAGAGACCTACTCATGGAAAAGACTACAAAGTCAGCATGAGTTCATCCAGAGGACTGTTAGCGCACGGCCATTAGTGTTTGTCATGACAGATTGAAGGGTTTTATTATTTTGTTTCTGTAGAGCTCCTTCTACGCGAGGAGGAAGGCGGGGGGGGGGGGGGGGGGGGGGGGGATGCCTTAGCACAAAGGACCATGATTAGAATGATGAGTGGGGGAGGAGTCTGATGTCCTCCATTAGGCGGGAAGCTATATTTTGGAGCTCTCTGGCCAATCAAAAAGGAAAGCTAGTTGCATATGGTTAGAAACCCAGACTCTATGACAAAACAAAAACAAAAACAAAAACAAAAACAAACCACACACACACACACACACACACACAACACACAAAAAACCCTACCTTATTTCAAGCTTTTTGAATGCTATAATAACAAAAGATGGGTGGTAAAAAAAAAAAAAAGAAGAAGAAGATTTCAGAGCTAGAAATGAAAATGAAACAGAAAATAATGCCCAGACAGAGACAGAAGCCAGGAGAAAACAGAGAGCGTTGGGCAGATATTACTAATATAAATCAGACTTGCCACAGGCCTAAACTCCCAGCTGGTCAAGAGCTTGAACCAGATGCTAGAATCAAAGCTTTCTGAAATCAAAAGGGCGGGTAGAGGTCATCTTGTCAAGAGTCTGAATCTTTACTCTGTCATTAATCTTACGGGTCCCATTGACTGGTAATGCTCTGGGAATGTTTTTCCTGGGATGGCAATTCCTGGTTTTCCAAAACACACAAAATTATTTATCTCTATTAAGTTTCCAGTCAGCATCAGCTTTTCTTCTTCGTTTCGTGGTGAAATACTGTATTTCTACAACAGGAAATCCTTTTACCTTGAGCAAGTCTGTACCTGAAGCACTTATCACCAGATGGCAGACTTTTATTCATGACTTTGGGAGAATGAACAAAATTCTGTGCCTTTCAGAGTTGGGTCAGTGATCTGAGGATGAGATGATCTGTGGCTACTAAAACCATAAACTTATTAGCAATATATAGTCTTGTTTCCACACTGGCTCTTAATGGGCATGAAGCAACAGAAACCTTGATTACAGCAAAACTAACATAATCTTAGTTAAAATTAAGACCAGCTAGGATTCTACATGTGCCTCCTAACAAATGCTTTGCTGTTCCCTCAAATGTTAACTAATTGGTTCAGAAGTTTTCTTTAGAAAACTTTTTCTGGCATGTGTAGTTTTTTTTCTTGTTTATGCTGTTAATTGTCACTGTATACGTTAAAGTCACACATCTTTAGAATCACAGATTTGTTTACACTTTCCTTCCAATAGATTAAAATTATCTGCTTTTTATCTGCTCTCAGTAGGAATATTAACACGTTGTCTTTAAATCTTGTCTCATTAGCACCAAACAAAACAGATATTAATCGAGATAATAAGTTCTTTATAATTTCTTCTTTTCACGATTAAGAGAATACATTATGGGGCTCCCAGGTGGCTCAGTTGATTGAACATCCAACTCTGGATTTGGGCTCAGGTCATGATCTCAGGGTCCTGGGATCAAGCCCCACACTAGACTGTGCTCAGGCGCAGAGTCTGCTTGAGATTATCCTTCTCCGTCTGCCCCTCCTTCCATTTATTCTTTCCTTCTCTCTCTTTATAAATAAATATATAAATACATACATACATACATACATAAAATCTTTTAAAAAATCACATTATGGATTTTTCAAATACAAAAGTTGAATAATGAAATGAATCCCTATGTGTCCATTAATTAGCTTCAAAATAATCCTGAATTCACTCCCCCACCTTCATTTTATTATTGCTTTGATAGAGAATTTTCAAATATGGCTGAGATTGAAATTATACTATATATTAGTTTTCTGTTGCTGCATGGCAAGTCGCCACAAAGCCTGGACCTTTATTCAAAGGGTTCTCCTGATTAGGTCAGCTCTGTCCAAAATAATCTACCTCTTCATAAATTCAGAGTCAACTACTGAGCGTTCCATATAACATCTAAAAAATATCTTCACCTTTGCCATATTCCATTTGCTAGAATTGAGTTGCAGGTTCTTTCAGCACTAGGTAAGGCATTAGAAACAGAGATTATACATAGGAATTTTAGGCTTAGGGATCATGGAGTCCTCTTAGAATTTTGTATACTCATATGGACTAACTCATAACAGCCTTTTACCCCAAATAGTTTTTCTCACTTCTGTTTTTTTTTTTTTATATTTCTTTTTTTTTAAGATTTTATTTATTTATTCACAGGAGAGACAGAGACACAGGCAGAGGGAGAAGCAGGCTCCACGCAGGGAGCCTGACATGGGACTTGATCCTGTGACTTCAGGATCACCCTGGGCCAAAGGCAGGTTCTAAACCGCTGAGCCACCCAGGGATCCCCCATTTTTTATATTTCTTGAACTGCACGTGACATAATGAAAAAGGAAACGAAAAGCTAACTGCAAACGTGTGCATGTACAAAACACTCAAAGTATATGAAGGGAAGACTCAGGGCCAAAAGAATTGAGAAAATAAGTTCATTTGAAAAGGTGGTGTAACAACATTTGATTTCAGAAGAACTGGCCCATCAAATAAAACGCATAATGTGTATTTAAAGGAAATAATGCAAAATTATTAAGATTACCAAATTAGCATTAGTCTAAAAGTTTGTCTTGTGGATTTTACATTTGCTTTGTTGTTTTTAAGTTTTTATCAATATGTGAGAAATTTAAGACAATACACATGTTTTGTGTACGACTGGCATTAAATTGCTGTTAACTAAATGATGCCTATTGATTAGAGTTCTAACCAGATAAAATAGAAATTCTTTGCTTATCAATATCTTAGAAAGATTATTGGCTTCATTAGAAAAACTTCACTGAGGCTCTTTCTTTTTAAATTTGATTTCTTGGGACACCTGGGTGGCTCAGTGGTTGGGCGTCTGCCTTCGGCTCAGGGTGTGATCCTGGAGTCTCCAGCTCAAGTCCCACATCGGGCTCCCGGCATAGAGCCTCCTTCTCCCTCTGCCTACCTCTCTCTGTCTCTCATGAATAAATAAAATCTTAAAAAATAATAATAATAATATAAATAAATAAATAAATAAAAATAAATAAATTTGTTTTCTTCCCCTTTTACCTCAGGTAGAGAGTGTTGGATCATAATTTTTTATTATAACACAAACTGTGATTCCTGTTTATTATTTTAACTTACTTTATACTCTTTGTCAGTTGAATGGGTCCCAAATTCTCTTGTCTTGGCTGTATCTAAGTTTTTCTGAGCTTAGTTACTATGGTGTCAGTGAGGAAGGGCTATTGCTTTCTCAAGGGGCATTTTAATGTTTGTTATAGGGCATCTGATGTTAATCATCATCTCTGTTCCCCTCCATGAAAGCTACTGTAAAATCTGCATCACTTTCTTAGGCTTAAAACAAGTTAATTTGTTTGTAAGGAGTTAAAAGAACTTACCAAACATTGGTCTTTCTCCATGAGTGTCAAAAAGAGCCAGGATACATGGAGGAAAGCGAGACTTTAAAAAATTTATTACCCTTTCTAGGTCACAGAGTCAGGAACCCATAGGTTTGGGGCTCCAGTAAGGAATCTCAAAGTCTATATTATGAACCAGGTTTTTTTTTTTTTTACATCACATTAATGATGCATTCTTTGTTTTTCCATATATGTTGTATGGTATTCATTATGTAACAGTATCACAGTTTTTCAATTGAAATATTCTATTTTTTTTGTATAAAGAGAGCTAGAATTATAAAGAAGACTGCACAAAATTATATTTTTAAAATTTTATTTATTTATTCATGAGAGAGAGGCAGAAACATAGGCATAGGGAGAAACAGGCTCTGTATTGGGGAGCCCTACATGGGACTCAATCCCAGGACCCTGGGATCACACCCTGAGCTGAGGGCAGATCCTCAACCACTGAGCCACCGAGGCATCCTTATAATTTTTAATAATTTTAAAACCGTCCCTTTCAGAATGATCTCCTATGAATTCTGCATAGTTGTTCTCCACAATGCTATAATTGATTTAAGAAGAATTAAAACTATTTCTTTAATAATTAACTTTTTAAACCGTGTCCTTTTGCCTTTTGTTGTCTTAAATATGTAAAATCTCCAGTCTTTCAAAGAAGGTTTGATTTTTACAAATGAATCTAAAACTCATTAAGAACAGATATGGTAGATGAAATATATAATCAAGATGAATAATAAATTGTTTTTATTCTTCAAAACTATTTCATTACCAATAGAGGAAGATGGCTAACTCCTATCATGCCATAAAGACTGTGTATAATCTGTAAAATGTCTATAAAACCATCCTCATCTTTGGGGGACTAATTATAAATAATGACAACTGAAATCAAAGGGAAAAATCTACATAATCTCAGACTTTTGATAAATGTAATCCTCCCATATGAGAAATATTTTAATAATTTATGATGTTTGCATTTTATTTTCAAATTTTACTTAAATTACACTATGCATAATTTGATGTTTTTCCAGAATTCAGTATTCTTGAAAGATCAAGACAAATGTCTAATTGCTAAGTCTCAAATCATGTGACAAATTCATCCAGTAAATAAGTGTTCTTCATGGTTTTTTCTTTGCAATCAGTGTTTTTATTTAATTTTTAGCCACCATTCTCCAATGAACAGTTCATCCGAATGAATCAAATAGCTGACCCCTCAAAAATTTCATTGGTTTTATGAATAATTATCACTTTGTGTATAAGCAAGGAATTTTCCCTGTCTTCTGAAAAGTTTTTCTTTTTGTCAATCAAATACTCCTTACTTATTTTTTCTTCCATATGCTTTGTGCAGGTCTATGTATTTATTCTATTAAAAAAAAAGAAAAAAAAAAAAAACCTTGGGCGCCTGGGTGGCTCAGTCGGCTAAGCATCTGCCTTCAGCTCAGGTATTGATCCTAGGGTCCTGCTCAGCAGGGAGCCTCTTCTTCCTTTCCCTCTGCCTGCTGCTCCCTCTGCTTGTGCTCTCTCTCTGACAAATAAATAAATAAAATCTTTTAAAAAATTAAACTTCACACAAATCTAGTATTACCTCTTTCATCTTAACTTCCTCTATCCCAGAAAGAACCAGCAGAGAACTTCCACAAGTTACTATCACATCTTTCATTTATTTTTGCATCTTTATCTTCACATTTTGAAATTTTTCTGCTTACTCATGAAAAACATCAATGCTCAGTCCCTTCTCTCTTCCCTTACAAGGCAATATAGCTCAAGTACCCCTCTCAGTGTCTCTCTAGTGGAAAAATCCATCGGCATACACACGTTTTTTTTTCCAGTAGACACACGTGGTAGCCATAAAGTCACCTCATCTTCATAATTATGACAACCAAAACATGCTTGACTCCGATCTTAGGGCAGATATTTTCTTATTTCTCTGGAACATTTACACCAAAACTCTTCAAAAGACTCATTGGTACTTAGGGTTTTAATCCTTCCTCTTTCATTTAAAAAAAAAAAAATTGCTCTGATTAGGCTTTCATCCGCATCTTTCTACCAAACTCTCTTGTCTACACCACAGATATTAAAGCTTCCTCCTCATTGATATAAGCCTAATACTGAATTCTCAGTTCTCAACTTTCTTGACCCATCAGCCCTGCTTGATGTCACTGAACATTTTTTCACCCTTGAAACATCTTCTGCATATGGCTTCCAACACTGCTTGATCTAGATTTTCCTTCTGCAGAATGGATCACCCCCTATCCTTTTTCTGGTGTCCTTAGCCTCAAATTGTTGAAATGCCATACTTTTCAATCTTTGGGTATCTCTTCTATCTACATTCATGGATAACATACAGCTTTGTTTTAAAAATCAAGCATACATTGATGATTCCCAAATTTATGTCTCCACTCCTGACTTCTCTTGAAAAGTCCAGACGTATAACCCAACTACCGATGTGACATGGCCACTTATAGAGATGTCTAATAGGCATTTTATTACTAAAATGTTCAAATCTAGGATGCTGTTCTTTAAAAATCTGCCCCATTCACTGGTTTTGCCATATTGATTAATAGCAACTCTATCCCTTTCTGTTCTTCAGATTCTAAATATCTGCATCCAAACCATTATTTGTCTACCCTGAATAGGTGGGCACCACTTGGTACCTCCACTGCTACCACCCTGGACCAGTGTATGACCATCTCTTACCCATAATATTTCCATCATCTCTGCAGTAATCCTCCTGCTTCTGTCCCAACCATTTCTCTTTTCACTTTATGCTCAGAACAGCAGCCAGAATGATTGTTCATACACTGTTAGATCATGTTCTACTTTTTTAAAAACCTAGCAATGGCTTTTTGTCACACTCAGAGTCAAATCCAAAGCTCTCACAGTGAAATGAAAACACAATGAGGTCATTCAAAATTTGAATAAAATAATATCCAAGTTAGAATTGTGAAAGTCTGGCATTAATTAATGAAAAGAGATGCTAGAATGCTAGTATACCTGGAGAATAATATATGTGAGCATTGTAATGCAAGGTCAATGAACAGCTGGTTCTCCATTTTTATGGTGAACGCTGCTAAATGGAAAGGATTTAAAATGTAGCAAAGACTTTCTCTGAACTCAAGTGTAGACTGTTTAGGGAGGCAGGCAAGCATTCTTTTGAGGCAGCTGAGTGGCGCTGTGCCTGACCGAGATGGATTTTGGATATGGACGAAAGGTTCATGTAAGAGTGTAAGCCAAAGCCCTCACTCACAGCGACCTACAAGGTTCTACCATCCTGGCCCCACTACCCCTCGGATGACATTTTTCAGGATTCTGACACTCGCCCAACTCTTCCCATCAGGGATTTCTAGTTATTCCTCAAACATAGTTCTGTTGCATTTGCTGTTTCCTCTGCCTAGATCACCTGTCCCACTGCTATCTGCATGAAGACTTCTTTCAACTCTTTTATGTCTTTGCTCAAATATCATCACTTTAGGGGTGTATTCCCTGGCCAATATTTAAAATTGCTAGCATTCCATTGGGTGCCTGGGTGGTGCAGTTGGTTCAACGTGTGACTCTTGGTTTCAGCTCAGGTCACGATTTCCAGGTTCCTGTCATCACCCCATGTCTGGCTCCACACTCAGTGGACGGTCTGCCTGAGATTCTCTCTTTCTCTACCCCTTCCCCTGCCCTCTCAAATAAATCTTAATAAATAAATATATAAATAAAATAAAATTGCTAGCCCCTTGCCCTGCCTCTTGCCTCCACCAGCATGACTTTACCCATTCTTCGCTGTACTGTTCGCTTATTTAGCTTTTCCCCACCTCCAAGGTGTATATGTTTTAATTGCATAGGTATTATCTATCTAGCCCTTATTAGCATACGAGATCCATTAGTCAGAAACTTTTATTTCTTTTATCTACTACTACATACCTATTGCTTAAGACATTAAGTCTCATGTATTAAATTCTAAATAAATATGTGTTGAATGCGTTTATATTGACAGTTTGTTTTAGTGCCTATGTGAAGAATATGCAGACGTTTATTTACCAAACTGCTGGCATCACACTAGCTGGCAAACCTCAAAAGTCTTTCTGCAAAAATATGTTTCTTTTCATAGTTACAAGCCACACAGAAATTTAATATCCTCTTTCCTCCAGAATATCTTTGTGAATTGGTGTGTGCAAGGATGAAAATTCATTAATCATTTTAACAATTTTTGCATATTTTCACAAAACATTTGGGCTAGGTTTCAAGTATTCATTGTGCAGTTACTTAGTGCACTATTTTGCTGTGATAATTCTGGCAGAGCATGATATGCACTGCCAGCCTCTTTGTTGTCTTAAAAGTTTTTATCAAAATTTTCTAATTGTGTCTTCCCACCAAGGCATTTGGAAAATTTCCTTAAAATTAAAACTAAGCATGGCAGTCCAGCTACTTGGCAATCTACATGTCAACAGTAGAGTATATACTCACACACCTAAAAAATCCATAGCTGCATTAGGGTAGAAGAATGTTTTGCAACCCTTAGGTTATTATGAGCTACTTAAATAATTATAATAATAAAATGATAGACTCTTCTATAGGACAGTTATAGTTATTGATGTCTGTGAATGAGAAAATATGTACCAATGGAAAGTTTATTTAAATTGATTTATAATTTAAATTATACTTTATTAATTACAACACCAACTGCATGTACTTAAAAACGTTACTATCGTAACTGGTAATATGTATTCACATTAGCTACCTTGTGCTAAGCCCTACTTTCAGTTGAGGAAATTGACCTTTGCCTAGAAGTTCAGGAACTAACCTGGGATAATGCAGCTAGTCATAGTGGAACCAGAATATGGACTCACATCTGTCTGTCTCCAAGGTCCTGACTTCTAACCATCCCCGAGAGAGAAAGGCAAAGGGAAGGAAGATTGGCTACCACCTCGTAGCCCTGGTGCTATGAGCCTAGACCAGGTGAGAATATTTATGAAAAGCACTCATTTTTTTTGGTAACTTCTGGTGCTGGTTGAGGCATAATCATGCACAGTGCAATAACCCTGCACTACTTTGCTGCCTTTTTCCTTTTTAAGATCTTAATTATTTGAAGGAGAGAGAGAGTGTATGAGTAGGGGGAGCCTCAGGCAGATAGATGGAGAAGCAGACTCCTCCAGGAGCAGGGAGCCTGATGTGGGACTCAATCCCAAAACCTGAGATCATGACCTGAGCCAAAGGCAGATGCTTTACTGACTGAGCCACCCAAGATCCCCTTTTCTACACGTTTAAATGGCTGCTCTTCCAGAGGAAATATTGGCACTAGAGGTAAAAACAAAACAAAACAAAACAAAAAACCTGTTCTTGTCTGGTTTTTGCCACTTAATAGTTATGTGACCTTGGATGAGAGACTTTGCGTTGTAAGCTTCAGACTACATATAGAGAAATAAGTATAATATTGCCAGCTTGGTCTGCTTCTCAGGGCTTTCTAGATTTAAGTGAAACCACACTTTATAATATCTAAATATAAGGCATTCTAATTGTTAATATCATTGTGGCTATAGGCATCTTTCATTCTCCAGTTCCTATTTTATTAATCTTCTAAGGAATCACATGACGTTCTTATACTGAATGGGCAACCTGGTCTCTTTCTTAACAGATTCAATTTAAAATCATTAAGGAGGAGAAAGAAATTGAGCTGTGCCTTTGGGCATATTCTGGCAAAGTAAAAAGCGGCATGATTTCAGTGGGGTAAGGAGGAAGATATGAGACACATCAATAGCATAAATTTATATTTGGAATAAAGGATCTGTGGAATGGTGTAGCAAGCAGAAGGACTGGCAATAGTTACAAGTCTACAGAGTCGACTAGTTGACTGTGACAGTTTAGTTGCATATTCAATTGTACAGTACAAACTGGGTATCAGGATTGTGTGGTTTCTAAAAATAAGTACAGTCAGAATGTGCTTGTAGCTTTAAAATGTTTCTTGCTTTGTTCAAATTCCATATACATCAAAACAAATAAGCCTTGTCAACTGTGTTTTCTTTGCCCACTTTTCAATTCTTCACCTATAACGAAGAAATCAATGTGTTTTACATTGTAAACTTAAACAAGATGATAATTTAAATATGCAAAAGCTTGATTCAAGCAATAGCCAAGTACATAGAAGTTTATTTTTGTTTAATAGATTTATGTCTAATTAGCTGACCAATGGGGGGTAATGCTAATAGTGCCAGATAACTGAAGTAAATGTTATTTAACAGCATGAGGTTCCAATAACACAGGAACAACCTTCTAGACATTATATCATCCAAACCCAGGAAGTGCCCCCCATGGTGGCAGCACTGCATTATTTAAAATCAGTTCATCATGTTCCTCATGAGTATTGGCCACCTTTCAAAACCATTTCTGGTCATGAGCTATTTGTGCCTGCTTTGTGATAATAAATCTCTCCTATAATCTCTAAGACTCACGCAGACAATGTCTGGAGATTCCATTAAAAAGAATGCAGAGGAATTCTGCTCCCTGTTTAATCCCTAATTAAATAAAATTAGATTGTATAATTACATTAATTTACAGAGTCCACAATACTTTATGAAACATCTTTTCATTTGACAATGTATTTTTTGTTGACTTATTCAAGCAGGTTTTTTGGCATTTTCATAACATTATAACATTTATTAGAAACTTTATACGAACATTTTTTATTGTATCTTACATAAGATAGTACAGAGATTTGCAAAGGTTAGAAGCAAGATGGGTGGTTAAGGAAGGCCCAGGCCAGACGTTATAGGTCAGAGGTCACTGGGAGGAGGAGGAGGTTCAGGATACCCAGTCAGGTGAGAGGTGAAGAAAGGCTAGAACACAGGCACAGGGCTCCATTGGTATCCCAAGGGTACACATCTCTACCTAAATACCTATGTGAATTTGTTCCAAGACTTAGGAATTCCCATTACAAAGATGTCTCTCTCGTGAGGCACAGTCCCAAATACTTTCTCCATCCCAGCAGCTCTGGCAGGAATCACCTGTCTTTTTCCTCTTAGCATAGAGGGAGAAGACATCCACAACTTGCAGATACTATTGATCCCTTCCTCCAAAATTTGGTTTATGTTTGACTATATCAATCAATACCCCAAACAATGTGGTATGAGTTGTCCTTCAGTGAGAGATAGTCATAAATACTTGTTTAAAGAATGGAAAATTCAAGTCCCCCAAACTCATGTGGTTCCCAAAACAAACTATCAACTGACAGAAGAGGGTTCTGGCTTCCTACTTGCAGTAGCCCCTCTACTTTGAGGCAGTGGCTCAGAGGCATTTTCAGAATTTGAGACCTCTGTGATCTGCCCTCATCTCCAGCCAACTGAATCTGGCCCAGAATATCTGCTGGACCTTCAGCAATCCCTTTGACTGAATGATCTTCAGGGGTGAGTGAAGGATCAAAAAGCAAGGATCAAGTTGGGTACCAAGGACCATCACCCGCAATATCAAAGTCCTACTCAGGCCTATACATCTGAGGAGGCCACTTCCAGTTGGCATTGGGAAGCAAGGATCCTCAGGGAGGCTTACAGGACCCCTGGCCGCATTTGAAGAGAAATTGATTTGTTCTCTGACAAATATGGGTCAGGCAGTGTCTGGTCATTGGAAGAGACCGACTGGAACAATAGACATCGTCCACAAAGGCCAAGTGCCTCTGACTGAAACAGATCGTATGTGCCTGTTGGACGGCACCATCCGTGGCCAGCATTCTGCATTCCTCCAGCTGCCTGGGTAATAAGGCTTCCCCTCCATAGTGCTAATGATACTGCAGGAGACATTTTAGAGGCTTTTATGTTCTCTAGTTCTTTGGCCCAAAGTCCCTCTGGGCCAATCAAGAGACTACCACATAGAGCTTCATGTTCCATTCTGTGATTATGTAAAAAAAAAAAATAAAAAAAAAAAGTTGCTTTTTCATGCTGAAGTCAATTAAACTGATTGATAGAGATTGCAAAAGAATTAGCTTCTCATGCATGATCGGGCCACTCCTTCTGCTGTGTAGATACGAACATGTTCAAAATTCATCTGGCTTCACTGTGGTTACTTTCTGGAGACAGAGACCCTAGATCTGACTCAGCATAAGAGCTCAGCTGGCGTAAGAGTGTGTTTCACCTATGTGGGCCCTGAACTGGTTTTCTTCATTTGAGTATGAAATGCCAGGGCATGTTCAGCACCGAAAGGCACCCCTTCTTCCTTCCCATGTTTTGGAGCAGCTCTGGGAAATCTTTTTTTCATTCCTCATCAGTATGTAAATACACTGCCTGAAGGGTGCATTCTTGTCTTCAAGAATATGCCTAATGCAAAACTCCTGCCCCTCCAGACAAGGTTGCAAATGTGGGCGATGAGTGAATGAACAAGACAGGGTCTCATGAGATCCTCCCCCAATTGGTTGGCGAAACATGGATCAAAATCTTGTTCATACCAAAACTTGTGCCACTGCACTGTGCTGTGCCCCAGCCCCCTGGCCATGCCAGCCACTTCTCTCAATCAAGTTTTAACTCTTTGGTGTGTTGTTAGTTGGTGAAGAGGTAAACAGAAATACGTATTCATCAAACTAGTTACTTTCTCCACCTTTTTCATTCTCCCATTGGGTTTCTTGAGTTCTCTATTTTTTATGAGCATTGCTCTCATCTTTGTACAATACAGTGACAAGGGGAAATGAACGTTTTTGTTCTTACAACAGTCAATAGTTGGCCGCATAACTGTGTATTTCAAACAAGAGAAACAATACTTTCTAGATGAAAGTCTCAATAGAGACATATCCACATAAACACAAACAGAGGCACACACAATGTTACAGAGCTTTCTAAATTAAATGATGTTTTATTTTCTGGGCAGCTCTCTCCTTTGACATCAGATGGATTATGTCTTAAATCTACATTCTTGGGATCCCTGGGTGGCTCAGGGGTTGGGCGTCTCCCTTTGGCTCAGGGCGTGATCCTGGAGTCCCGGAATCAAGTCCCACGTCGGGCTCCCAGCATGGAGCCTACTTCTCCCTCTACCTGTGTCTCTGCCTCTCTCTCTCTTTCTCTGTGTCTCTCATGAATAAATACATAAAGTCTTAAAAAAAAATCTATATTCTTGTTTGAAAACCTTCCACAGGAGATTCTGGGATTGTACCCTGAGTTTATAATTCTAATAGTCTATGTATTTAGAATGCAAGTTCTTGACATCTAACTGATAAAATGCTGGTTACCAACCTCTAACCTGGGGCTGACAGAGTCCTGAAATCCTATCTCTCTATCTCATCTTCCCATTGCTTGGTAATTAATGGCCACAAGGTTTCACCCTACATAGCTGGCCTCCTGGTACCTCCCTCTTTATTTGGGATGTGAAGAGGTGCTCACTTCCTGATCTCAGCTCTGATGAGAGGAACATTCTGTCTCCAAAACATTCACGTGAAAATAAGAAAGTATAAGATAGAGGGAATGAATGTGACACCCGAATGAGCAAGGTCATAAAAAAATACATTAAATATATCTAGTGCCAGATTATTCAAAAAATAATTATAACCGTGAATTTAGAAACTATGAATTAAGGAGTTGAAGGACATATTGTTTTATTTTTAGGTGTTTGCATAACTTCAATACTAGCTGCCTTTAAAGCAATGAACTAATGAAAGTCCATATAAAGTATATTCTTCGACCTCTAATTTGCGAAAAGAAGGGTTAAATAATTAAGACAGAAAATTATGCAAAATGGGTAAATATGTCAATTTCTTTTTAGTATTTCATTGATCTCATCCCAACTGCACGATTAGAGGTTCTCTATAGAGTTCGTATGTGGGACTGAACTCAGTGTTTCATGTGGAGCATTGATACCTATGGATTTTCAGCTTTGCCAGATCTTGTCAAGCCTCTTTTCCTCCCTTCGAACGCATACATGTATGCACACACATGCACACACATGCACACACACACACAAACACTTAAAAACAAAAACAAAAACATTTTACTGTCAATGTTACCTAACCATGGCGACTTGGGAGTCCGCTGTGACATTTCTCCAGGTCACTGCTTATGGTTGCAGCTTCTGCACAGAAAATTTTCTGCCATGTTTCCCCTCAGCTCGTCAAGCACAGCTTCCTGTCTTGCAAAAACAACTGCAATGATGGAGGTCATTATAACATCTTGTTGAATGTAAGCAAAACTGAGTTCTTTAGAACACCGTTTGACTAAAGATCAGATGCTCAGGCTCAGTCTGGGAAAAAGAATAATATCGATGGGTACAGACCTATGAAGTCTAATGAAAGAAAGATCAAAAGAAATCATTACAGCTGGATTATGAAGGTTGAGGAAAGATAGTATTAATGTGTATAAAGTGTTTTAATAACAGCAAGCTAAAGATTGGTGATTAGAATTCATTATTCTAGAGATTGTTACCACCCTTAAAAGAATGGTCTTTTTTTAGACTCCCCTCACCTCAAAAAAAAAAAAAAAAAAAGACAACCAAAAATAATGATGTTTCAGCTGAATTCTAAATTTAACACCAAACTGGAAGTGATTATGGGTTAAGAAATGGACTCTACCAATGAGTGAAAGGAAGACGGTAGTTTATCCTCCTCTCTCCCCGGGCTTTGGGGCCAGTGTGATATGTGATGATTTTTCCTCACGTGAGGAAAATCAGGTACTTTGTACATTGCCTCGATGAGATGGTACCAGTGGGGGCTGTGAGTCCCTGAATCTTGTCTGGGAAGCAGCTGCTATTATTTATCTGCTATTGTGGTTAATCTCAATTAAAAAAGACTACGGTATAGTAGAAGGAACCTGTGGTCCCATTTATTCTGATTATATTACGTGCAGAATTCTAGGATCAGAGGAAGGACCCCATAGTTTAGAGCGAACAGGGATTTGCAGAATTGAATGTGTGAGGGTGGGCACAGAGACACCAGGAGGTGGTAGGTGGATCGTTTCAGGTGGTGATGATGGGCAGTTAAGGGAAATCTCTCAAGGTTTTTAGGGCTTTCTTATCTGTACTAAAATATATGAAGCCTGTGAACAACTTAACTTCCATTGCTGAGACCTCGGTCATCTCATCTATGGAAGTGAGATAGGGTTCCATGATCCCTAAGGTCTTTCCAACTCAAACATGCTGTAATTCTGACTCTTGAATTATTTTGTAACCACAGAGCATTCCGATGAGCAAGCACCTTCAAACAAAGTCTTGTCCAGTAGTCAATTGCTATGACAAAT
The DNA here is from genome assembly GCF_048418805.1 of Vulpes vulpes. NCBI lineage: Eukaryota > Metazoa > Chordata > Mammalia > Carnivora > Canidae > Vulpes > Vulpes vulpes. The sequence goes on along the minus strand of NC_132786.1, from coordinate 4,190,883 downwards.
CACAGTTGCCACAAAATTGAATGTTAATACAGCTATAGCGTTTTATCTATGTTTCTTGTAGGAGTATATATAAAAAAATCATAATGTCCATAATATCTCCATGAACAGCCCCATATTTCTTTTGTTAAAATATTCTGAAATTATCACGGAGTCTGATAAATAACATGTAAACATCAATTTTGTTATAAAGTAATGGCATGTAAGTCTTCCAAATGACTCTGTAAGAGATATTCTATATAAATCTATATACATTTTTGCACATGCACACGCGTGAGCATTTGGAATAGTACAGCAGTGGTATAAATTGTGATGACTCAGAAACAAACTCACTGACTCTTCCCCTCGCATCCAGAAAAAAAAAGGACTACAGTCTGATCTCTTTGATTTACAAATCTGAAAAGATCTCTCCTAGCTTAACGGCTCCAAATTATCTTAGGATAAAATGCCAGACTCTTCACATGAAACAAAAGGCAGCTCCATAGTAGAGTTGGGTTAACTTCTGTAGGCTGCGTGTCCACATTTCTTTCCCTGACATAATCTAAGCTCCAGCCATTCTCACCTACTTGAAAATGCTTGAATTCTCTCTTTTCTTCCCTGTATTAAGCCTTTGTAGGGCCTGTCTCCCTTGACAGAAGTACCCTTCCTCTGCTTCCTTGACAGCCAACGCCTTCTCTTGCCTCAGCTTTCAGCTGGGTGAATTTGACTTTCCGTGAAGGACATTATAACCATTTCATAATATCGGTTCTGCATCTGACAAAGGGGAAAGAGACTAAGACTTTAAGTAATTAATTCGTGTTTATTGAGTACCTGCTACTACTGTGTAAAAATGACACAGGTGACATAAATATGCACAAGATCCAGACCCCTGTTGAAAGATTATTTGTGAAATATGTACACATAATAGTACTAATCCAGAATGCTACATGGGAAATCCAAGTGATAGGATGATTTAGAAAACAGAGTGACCACATTTTTCTAAATTTGGAAAACAACTTAATCTGATGTTATTCTAAGAGTTTAAAAACTCCATTGGCCCAAAGGCCCTTCCATTCTGAAAGGTTCTCCTCAGTCTAATTAATCTTGGATGATTGCCTCAGGTTCAGGTGGGAGGGTCTTAGACCCCCAAATTCCAATCAGAGTGGTTCCACTGGTTTTCTGTAGCTTTAAAAAAAAGTTTGAAAGCCACAGGTGTTTTCCACTGGAATAATAGTATATAATGACATTAATAGATATTCTCAAGTTGATTTTCACTTTCAAGGACATTGGTGGATAACAAATCCGTAGTCTCTAGAGTAGGACTTGTTGCCCTAGTCACTGAAGCGAAATAGTGATTCATCCGTTCATGGCAATGTGTGATATCAAGGCACCTCAGGACACCTCACACTTGCCATATGCATTCATTATTCTTTCTTTTTTGCTTTTAATGGAATTCCACAGAAAGAGTATTTATTGGAAATTACCATACAGCACTGTAATCTATGAAAATGAGTCAATGTCCTCTGTTAATAGCAAATGTGTCAATATTGTGCAGCAGGATTTTTTTTTTTTTTAAGCAGAGAAGGAAGGTACTGAGCTTAAGAACTAGAAACTCCTGAAATATCTGTAGAAGAAAAAAAAATGACATCTTAACTACATATTTTCCACCTGAATATGAGTTTTAACATATTATTTAAGCTACTTGTAATTTCTGTCTTAATCTAGCTTTGTTGTGAGCTAAACTAAGCATACTTCTCTAGGATTCAAGTGTTCACTATATGAGGTAAATTAACTCTTCCAAGGCTCTAGGGTACCAATTAATGCCCCAGAGGAGGTAAATTACTAACCGGTACCCTGCTGCTCTAAGAAGACTGAATTTGCCTCAAATGGTTTACTTGCTATCTGTTAGAGAGTAGATTACTCCCAATGGTTCTCTGTAGGACAAGATCCATTTTTACATGGAAAATTAGATTCTTTCTGATGGGCAGGCTAGACTTTCCCAAATGTGTCATATGATAGTCATGATTAGATTATCAGGAGCTATAAATGCCTTTAATGAAAGCTTGACAAGTCCATAAGTAAATATAAGGACATGGAACAGGATATTTAGAATATTTAAAGGTTTGTAAGCATAAGAACAAGAGATCTGACTTGTATCATTAAGGTGGAACCTTCGATCATTATTTAGAAACATTGAGGAATGTGGTATTACCCAAAATGTTACAAAATGGTATTCATCCTTTTCTTCACTGTTAAAAATATAAAAATAAAGATGCAGTTGGGTGCCTGGGTGGCTCAGTCGGTTAAGCATCTGCCTTAGGCTCAGGTCATGATCCCAGGATCCTGGGGATGGAGCCCCACATGGGGCTCTCTGCTCAGCGGGGGAGCCGCTTTTCCCTCTCCCTCTGCTGCTCCCTCAGCTTGTGTTCTCTCTTCATCAAATAAATAAATAAGGTCTTTTAAAAAAGAAATAAAGATGCAGAAATGCAGAATATTTTTCACTCTAGCATCCTTTGCCCATGGATTTTTTAATGCCATTTGAATACTCTCAGTGTTAGAAGATGCTTTTTCACTAAGTCCAGCTACTAGAAAGTTGTACTTTATACTGAGGTAAAAATGACCTTCCTCTATCTTGAGTTGTTCATTATTGCCCAAGTGGTTTTTAGTGCCTAGGAAGTCTAAGACCCTGCAGAGTGAAGGGAAAGATAGAATCCCTGCCTTCTTGAACAGTAAAGTCTAACAGAGAGAACAAAAACAAAAGCATGTTCATTCAATTGTGATAGATGACATGAAGAAAATAAACAGAAGAGTTCAAGGTAGAAAATAATTAGTGTAGGGAAAGGGCGGTGGCAATCATAGCTATGTAACCATGAAACATTGTATGAGAACAATAAGAAGTCATCCTTCCATGGAATATTTCTAATAACCCCATGAAACAGAATTAAAGTAAGGCCTGGAGTGGTTGTCATGACATCCAGAGTTGTGTAGCAAGTACGTTGCAGAACTAGAGTTTAACCCTGAGCAGCATCTGCCCTAACTAGTAACTACCTGTTTTCTAGCTAGCCAGCTACATCTACATCTACCAACTTCTATAAGTTGTGCATTAAATAGTGCTTCAATTCACAAGAATAGATGACATATTTTAGGGACTAAGTTTTGGGAGAAGACCCAGGACTGAACCCGGTGTGATCCCCAGCAGTGAGCACTGAGTAGAAAGACAAAATGATCAGAGGAGGACACTGAAAATCAGTGAGCCCATAATAGGAGGACACTGTTGATGGAGAAGTGATAGGGAACTAAGTAAGGAGACTGTCCTGAGATGAAATGGGGTAGTTCTGCTTCATGCGGTGGGGAAGTGAGTTAGGCGACCGTGCTGGATTATGTCATGGAAATCATTGGTGACCGTGAAAGAGAAGTTCTCATGAAGTCTTAAAAAAAAAAAAAAAAAAAAAAAAAAAAAGGCTGATAGATGAGAGTAAGAGTGAAAGAGATAAAGTCAAGATAGAATATGTGGACAGCTATTTAGAATTCTGTGATGATAGAAGAGGAGTAGCTGGAGAGAGAGATTGGGTCATGGGGAACCACCTCTCTTCCCCCCCAACATGCACATTTGTGTAAAGAAAGAGCAACTGAGCATATGGATCTGCTGATAAGAGAAAAGGGAGCCTTTAAGCATGCAGGAGAGAAAACAATATCAATATATATGTTTCTTTGAGGAGCCAAAGCAAGAGAGGATTCAGGGAAGAAGTGGGAGTTTCAGTGTTTGCTGGAGGAGGGACTTCCCTTATTTACCATGCGAGAGAAAAGATGTGTTCCAGGGTACAGAACTTAGGGCAGTGGGTTCTTGCTCTGCAAATGGTGATAATGAAAAATATTTAATAATGTTTATAATGGGCCCCCCTCTATGCTAAATGCTTTCCATATGTTATTTCAGTTAATTCACGAAATTCTCAGAAAATTATTTTATTTTTTTAATTAACTGCTGATAGAACTGAGATTCACAGGAGTTAAGTGATTTGCCTCAAATCAACAAATCCACTACTTGCTAGAGCTAAAGATCTGAAGGCAATCAGCATGGCTCCAAATTCTGATTCTAGAGCCAGAAATTTACTTAGTAAATTTAGTAAATTCACTAGTAAGTGAGTGGTGAAACTCAGAGAGCTAAACCAGCCTTTCCAAGTGTATGCACCTGTTTGCTGACAGGGCTCAGTGCTCTTCCACTTTACCTAATTCTCCTGCTTTAGAGGCAGGAGGCATTTTAAAGTAAAAATATGTGACTGCTTATCATGAGCTTTATTCACTGATAATTTAGTGGAATTTGGGGTGGAGACAGTAAAGATTAAAATCATAAGAATCAGATATTGTTTTTCAAGAGAGGAAAAAAATAAGTCAAAGGACTTTTCATATCACTCGTATAAATTTTCCTAATGAGAACTCCATGTATATACAATTAGTTTTAAAAAAGAATTTTCCAAGTGCCTGATTAACTTTTTAATCAGGATGCCAAGATGATTAGACACAGCCTGATTATGTAAGAAAAAATGTAATGAAAGACAATGTTCTGCTTTTTTTGTTCACATGTGCACTACAGAAGCAATTTAAAGAGGACGTTCAACAATTTTTCATTTAACAAATCTGATCAAAATTAGCAGTGGCAATTTTTTCAAAGGCTGTATATGTGTTTGTTAATTTTTTTTTCTGTATAACAGAAAGAAATTTCTTTTAAAAAATATTTATTTATTCATGAGAGACACACAGAGAGAGGCAGAGACATAGGCGGAGGGAGAAGAAGCAGGCTCCTCGCAGGGAACATGATACAGGACTCGATCCCAGGATCCTGGGATCACAACCTGAGCCAAAGGCAGATGCTCAACCACTGAGCCACCCAGGTGTCCTAACAAAAATACATTTCCAATTTTTAAATTTTTTTTCTAATAGAATGGTTGTCACACTTATAAGCTCTTATTATAAAATGCTAAGAGGATTTTTAAATTTCATATTGCAAGGAAGTTATATGTTTTCCACTCAATCTTATTATTCACTGTATAATTTTAGTCTACTTAAATAAACATAGCATCCTAGAGATTATTTGCTTTTTTTTCTTCCCAACTATCTTATGCACCACTTAAAAAGCTTATCTTTTACTCTAGCCCATGATGTCCACATGGACAGCAAACAGAACCACAGGTGCAACCCCACAGCATCTCAATACAGATCCTGCAGACTGTGTATCTCTCTAAAAAGACTCTGAATGTCCCACAATATCACACACCTGTCCCTCAAAATGGCAACTAACTTGCTAATACACCTTATCTTGGTCTTTTTTTCCCCTTTCATTCCCTCATTCCTCACACAGACTCCCTAGGATGGCTTTCCCAAATAAATGAAGTACATGGCCCAGGCTAAGACACCAGAAGAATTAAATTTCTATCTACAAAAACATAAAGAGAAGGTATATATGTCTTTATGTTTTACATCCATGTGCCAAAATAAATCTTACTTTGTTAAACCGTTCACACACAGTTTTATTTCCATGTTTTTCAACTAGTTGTCTGGGTTTGTATTTCTATAAGATAAATGTTTTAGGTTGTTGAAGATCTGGGAATTTACCTAACTCTTGAAGATGAGCTCTAATATGAAATATAATATGGTAACATGAGTAGTTATGTTTTATTATCTAAAGTGATCATATGACCTAAGAAAAATGAAACCTTGCCATTTACAACAACACGGCCCTGGAGAGTGTGGTGCTAAGTGAAATAAGTTTTGTCAGAAAAAGACAACATGCTGTATGATTTCACTCTTATGTAGAATTTTAGAAACAAAGCAAGCAAAGAGACAAAGACAAAAAAGCAGACTCTTTTTTTGTTGTTGTCTATCAAGTTTTAATTTTAATTCTAGTTAATTAACGTATAGTGTAATATTGGTTTTGGGAGTAGGACTTAGTGATTCATCACTTATATATAATACCCAGTGCTCATCACAAGTGCCTTCCTTAATCCCCATCACTCATTTAGCACATCCCTCTGCCCACCTCCCTTCTAGCAACCCTCAGTTTGTTCTCTGTAGTTAAGAGTCTCTTATGGTTTGCCTCCCTCTCTCCCTCTTCCCCTGTGTTTATCTGTCTTGTTTCTTAAATTCCACATATGATTTGTCTTCCTCTGTATTTGTCTGATGTTGGACTTGATCTCACAACCCTTAAATCATGATCTGAGCTGAAATCAAGAGTTGGGCTCTAGGCAGCCGCTGTGGTGCAGCGGTTTAGCGCCGCCTGCAGCCTGGGGTGTGATCCTGGAGGCCTGGGATCGAGTCCCACGTCAGGCTCCCTGCATGGAACCTGCTTTTCCCTCTGCCTGTGTCTCTGCCTCTCTCTGTGTGTGTGTGTGTCTCTATGAATAAATAAATAAAAATCTTAAAAAAAAAAAAAAAAGAGTTGGGCTTGTAACTGACTGAGACACCTGCACAGCTAGAGCTGAGAATTTTTCCTAAAATATTTTTTTATCTATAGTATCAATATAACTTTTTTATAAATATGAGAATAATGAATTCATTTAGATTTTTGTAATGTATTTCTGATAATATTTTTTCTGACAAGGTTAAGTTACTAATAACTAGAAAGACCATATATCTGGACAAGATAAGTCAGTTGCTTTGAATCTACAGGAAAGGAAGCTTATATCACATTACCATTTAGACAACAATAACAGGAAGCAAACCTATAGGTACCATTAAAACCTCAAAGAAAATTTCTCCACAAAAGGAATTTTTGACATCAGATGATGGGCCCGAGAAGACCAAAGGGATTTGGGATGTGTGCTAAAAATTGGCCTTTCATGTGTGTTTATGTATTCAGCTTGTCCATCCATCAAAAGCTCCACCTGTCTTAGAGATATCGTCCATCATTTATTTATCTGCAAAGAAACTAGAGTCTGAATTGATCTTTATTTCAGTCATGTACTGAATGTAAGAATTGTGAAAAGCAATTTGGAGCCAATATACATCTTTTTTTCTAAAAGAGGATTTGTACTTCACAGGAATCTGGAGCCTTGAAGCTCAGATCTACTTTTGGAGAATAACATAAAATTCATAGGAAACCCCCCTCCTCCATTGTTAGACAGATGTGGACAGGTCTAATCATGAAACTAAACTGGATATAAGCTTTCTTAATTATATCATTCCTTGGAAGACTATAGTTAATTAAAGCATATGAAATACTTAGAAAGACCCGCTTTAAAAACTATCAGTTAAACTATAGCATTGTACGAGACCCAAGTAAAAACTACCAGAATGTTCTCATGTCTGCCAGTGTTTTGGAGGAGAGTGCATGATTTCTTCCTTCAGCCAAGGAGATCGATTGGAGGTAACTACTAGTAGCCGTTGCTCACATCTACGGCAAGTTTGTTACGTATCACACATTGTGCTATATGCTTAGTCTTTGTGACAATGCCATGGAGAATTATTATTAAACCAATTTTAGGTTAATCTAGTCACTTAATTTCTAAGTGCAGAGCCAATGCAGACACGCATTTCACTCCTGTGTGTACGATTCAGAAAACAAACATGTAAGGCTTCGGTATATTGATATACCAAAGAAGTCTCAATGTAAGACCTTAAAAGGCTGTTCATGACACTGATCGTAGATGAATTAATTAGTGTCTGTGGAAGACAGAGAGATGGAAAAGAAGGTTTTCACTCTTAGGAAGCTTGCAACTAACTAGTGGGGATGAAGCAAGCACCTGCATGTCCACGATAAAACTATTCCTATCTGTAGAGGCTAAGCAGTTTGCACGGTCCTTTTAGACATTTTAATTTTATTTCGTTGTATCAAATGGTTCCATCACTAAGGTATGTAGACCTCTCAGTCTATTTTATACATGGCTCCATTGCCCTCTCAGAAATTCATTAAAACTTTAAGACATTTTGATTACATGTTCCTTCTTAGTACTAATAAAAATTTATATATAATACATATAAGTACATAAAAGTGATTATTTCAACATCATCATATGATGAAATAAAGTGTATTTGTCATAAGCTTACGATTCAGTATAATCTAAATATTGGCTTGGCCCTGGCCCTAAAGAGGGCAGAATAGGGGTGACTGGGTGGCTCAGCCGGCTAGGCGTCTGCGTTCGGCTCGGTTTGTGACCCTGGGGTCCTGGGATGGAGCCCTGCATCAGGCTGCTATGTAGGGAGCCTGCTTCTTCCTCTGCCCCCTGGGTGTGCTCTCTCTCTCTGTATCTCAAATGAATAAATAAAATCTTTAAAAAATGAATAAAGAGAGCAGAATAGGGACCTACAGGCCAAAGTCCCCTACTAACCACTTCCTCCCACCTTCTTTTCTGTAATATGATGAGTAAGAAAGGTCTCTTCTTCCTTAAGGCTATAAATCTCATTTGTTCTCTGAATTCTCTCTTGCTTTGTGTTCTCAGGTATGCCTTTATAGTAGATGTCATCTTCTCTTCTTTTTTTAAAAAAAGATTTATCCATTTGAGAGAGAGTGCATGGGGGGAAGGACAGAGGGAGAGAGATAGTCCTTAAGCAGACTCCCTGCTGAGTGATTAGCCTGATGCAGGGCTTGATCTCATGACCCTGAGCAGAAATCAAGAGTTAGACACTTAAACGACCACCCAGGTGCCCCAGTTTTCTCTTCTTCATCTCCCTCATCTGTAGCCGTATAGACTCTATATTTACATGTGATTGTGCTCATGTGTGTGCATACATGTGTATGTATATGTTCTCACTTGACCCCATGCCCCAGACCTGCCATAACTCTGTGTCCAAGGGAAAAAAAAAATCCTAGAAAGCGTGAGTGAATTAGTCAGATTTAAAGTAGGAAAAATTAAAAAAAAAATAAAAATAAATAAAGTAGGAAAAAATACAAATAATATATCCCAGGGATGGGTGTGTGTGCAGAGAGTATGTATTATAAGGTCAGTGAATTAGATATGAGGAAAGAACCCACATATGGTGTCAAAGTCTAGCATTTAGAGCTGGCTGTGCCATTTACTTATTTCTTTGATATTGACCAAATCACACTAAATCAGTTTCTTCATCCATAATAATAGCTTCCTCTGCTACTCAAAGTTGCTGCTCCAATAAAATAAAAATAAATAAATAAATAAAAGCCCATTTCTGTTAGAAAGCTTTACAAGTTGCATGGACCTTGCCTGATACAAATGTGAGATGGCATTGCCTTTCATTGAGATAAATGTCCTAGTGACGCTTCAGTTTTCACAAACAAATCATTCTCTTATCCTTAGTTTTGCTGATTTGTGCAGCTCCCCATTTACCTAGAACATAGAATTGCTATATTCCACATAATTGTCAGGGGGTATAATGTCCAATTCACTGCTGCTCAATTCATCAGTTTGAAAAATAATACCTGTGGATGCTTATCTGAATGATAAGCCATTCTTTCAAACTACTAGACATCCTAAATTGTACTACTGGATTAAGCTATCCAGCCAGGTAGCCTGAAACCCATCCTAGTAGTCCCCTATAAAATATGTCTTTTAATTCTCTAAATTAAAGTTTGCAATGATAAAGTTTGGAATGATAAAGATATAATATGTAAAGTTAGATTATATCAAAAGAGAGCTTTCTGTAAGTTGTTTCACTTTGCGATATAAGGGTATTGTTAGGTCTGTTACATACCACCTACTTCAAATGAAAGGTTTCAGTATCACAAATAGTTGTGTTTCTTTCAGAAATTGTTTTTAAATCCAGTCATCACCGATGGCCACAAATGGCCTTGCCCTTATCACATTTCAGGCATATTTGTGTCTCACGTCTTGCAAATATACCGACTTCATGGAATAAATTTTCATGCATTTTCTGAATCAGGCTCAATCTTAGCAAACTTTCCATACTGTACTTTCCCTTTGGATCATTTTCCTTTACCAGCATTATTTTTAATGTGTATATGTGGTGTGTGTGTGTGTGTCTATTTTAATGGGCTATGTAGGTACTTGGTCAAACATCAAACAGCCAGAAAGAGAAATACAGGTTTTCTCTGCTATCTGAAATCAGAGCATTCCTATGAAACTTTTCATAAGAAGCAATTGCCATTAATTTATATAGAAATATTTTTGAGCAATCCCAAATCCCCAAAATAATCCCTCCTAAATTTTTCTGATACCTTCATAGATTAATGAATGCACAGAATCAATCGAGACTGTGTTTCTACACACTCTAACTGAAGGGAACTTTTTGATGTTTACCCTTCTGAATGCTGAAAAACAATATTATGTTTTAAATTATGATTTATCTTCATAGCAGCATAGTGGAACATAGGGCAATAGGTGTAAAAGCCACTTCCATTTTTTAATCTATAGACTTGTTTACTTATTTTCTTTATTGAGGGTTATTTTGTTTGTTTTACTGAATTTGAAGTCTCTTTTTTGTAAAGAGAGTGGAGATTTTGAATACATCACATCTATCACAACGTGCTGTTTATCTTTGACTTTTGTTTGCAACGTTTTGACATACACAGATTGCTAATATTTATTCTTTTCATCAGCATTGGTTTTTTTCAGTCTCCGGTTTTGTGGTGAGGCTTAGAAAAGCTTTTCCTAAATGAAGAGTTTTATGTATTTTTATTCATTGTTATGTCTAAATCTTTGTTAGATCTTGGATTTATTCTGCAGTAGGAAGTGATAGCTCTAACTATGCTTTTATTTTGTTTTGTTGTAATTTTTCGTCTAGACGCCTTCTACTTACATAAAACCATGTATTGAGAAACTCATTTTCTCTTGATGATTTTAAGTGTCATCATTATTATTCATTAGGTAAATATTTATGCATTTTACCATATTTTAGGACTTTCTATTTTACATCATCTCTATTTGTCTATTTGTCTATTCAGACAGCTCTAAACTGTGAAGTAATACAGTCTTAACATGTGCTTAAATATTAAGTAGAGCTAGTTACCAATTTTAAATCTTTTTCTTTTTTAAATTTTAAATTATCCATGTGAATTTTAATGTCATAAATTTTTAAATTTGCAGCAAATTAAAAAAAAAGTGAGACAAACAATAAAACTGTCCAATATTTGTATGGGAAAGTATAAGTCTATAGAATAATTTGACAAATGTTGCTTTATCGTATTGACTCTTATCCAAAATGGATTTTTGTCCATTTTTTCAAGACTTTTTTATATGTACTTTTTATATGTAAAGTTTTAAAGTATTTTTACAGAAATCTCATACATTTCATGTAGATTTTTAAAACTGGATAGCTCTCTTGTAAACAGTATTTTTCCTTAACTATATTGCAGTACTGAATATAATTTGTGTATGATAGCTAACAATTTCTGAAATTTTAATTTTATACTGAGCACTGTACTGAACTCTCTCATAAGATGTAATGATGATGTCTACTTGTCTTGAATTTTCTGAGTAGGTGATCATACTATAATTATCATTATAATTATATAATTCTTCTGCTATTTTCTGTGTGCATCTGCTGTTTTATCATTTTGCATGTAGGCACCATTTACTATCTATAGCAAAATATGTCATAATAGTGGTGATAGTGGACTTTTCATAGGAATGCTTTTGCTGCTGTGTCTAAAAACAATGTTAAAATGTATATAAAATGTTTTATATACGTAGATAAACTCAAATATCTATTCTTTTTAAATTGTGTTATGTTAGTTATTTTGCAGTATTATATATGTCATTACTAATTCTTTTATAACTTCTTTGAAACAAAATTTTGCATATATAAAAATGTTTTAATCTGTTATTGCCCTAATTAGAGAAATCAGGGAGAAATAAAAGCAATTCAAAAGAAGACCTATATTTACACAACCAATGGAGAGGGTGATTAAAGACAGAATGATTACAAAGAACAGATTTTGAAAACCATCTCTATTAAGAAGTACTTGTCAAGGTCCATTTCCAATGGTCTCAATACCCATTTTAAATTGATCATATGTTTACCCTGAGTAAGTAATGAGTAGAAAGCCATGTGTACGATTGATCTATATCATATATCATTGATATATATGATATTTCACAGTTTCCTTCTTCCTTCTCAGCCATGACATGGGTTGGTTTTACTACATATTATAGTGGCTACAGAATAGCAGATTGTCAAACATTGATATGGAAACAAACAAAAAGGAAACAAATCAAAACCAGATAACAAAACACTTGAAAGCTTTGGATACAAATTTTATAGGGTTTATCTACTTCTACTATCTACTAATTTATTTAGTCATTTTCATTACCATTTCTTTACTTACATAAACAAATAAAAAATCATCACATGTTTTAAAAGTATCTAAATCCGATTTTTAGTTTCAACAGAGTAAAATCATTTTTATTTTCCCCAACAGTCACCCTAAATTAAGAGGAGAATAAAAAACAGAAATATAGACTGCAGCCTAGATAAACCTAGAAGAAAGCTGTAACTCTAGACTTGAAGACTCAGAATAGGTGAAAGCAGTGGCCCAATCTTAGAATTTCCCCCATACAGATAAGTGTAAGAGATCATTTGAAAAAGGCTGTGGGATAGGAGGCACCAAAAATAAGGTAATTTGTTGGTTGTGGTGAGACAAGACTTTTTTCCCCCACATTGCATAGGAGTCAATAGACTCCTAGATTATCATTACAAACCTGGCCGAGTGGGTGCCTACCCCTTCTTCCAGCTGTCTCTGAGACAGGTCACATATGATCTGCAGAAGCCATGTGATGAGCTCTAGAGAGAGAATCATAAGGTAAAGACGAAGGTGAGACATTCAGAAGAAAATAAAAATATGAAGAAAAGTAGCACGTTGAAGGGTAAGATTGCTCACTCCATTCTACCTCAGAAACATGGACTATATTCACAGGTATTAGATCCACCCTGGAGAAAAGACATTTCACTACAGACATTTAGGGATCTTCCACAAAAATATAACTAGTGAACTGGTGACACAACAGTGAAACCATAAAGACAGCAGGACCCACTTGTGTATCAGAACTTTTATTTAGCTATTTATTGCTCACCCTAAACCAGAAACAGATTCCCATATATCCTTATGCATTTGAAGAAACCCTTGGACATAAAATGAGATGCAGAAACTATAAACACAAAAACAAAAGGAATTAAGCATACACACATACGTATACAATTTAGGCAGGAAGATCAAGCATCAAAGACACCAAGTTTATCCTTCAGGAGGTAATGTGGGATTGTATTATGATGATATGGGATATTGGTTGTGTTATATGCAAAATTCATGAATATAAACATCAAAGATATGCTAGAAAGAAATGATGTAGCAATCTTCCATAAAATCAATCAAAAAGATAGACATGGATGGTATGAAGAAAAGACTTGAAGTATTAAGCCAAAAAGTCCAAAATCTAAGCGATAATTTAAGGAAAAGAAAATACTGGTGGTGAAGAATTATAAAACGTATAATAAAGAAAATACTCAGACCTGAAAGATGTGTCTTCAGTTTTAAAACATAATTAAGGGGACCCCAGAGTGGCTCGTGGGACACCTGGGTGGCTCAATGGTTGACCGTTTGCCTTTGACTCAGGGCATGATCCCGGGGTCCTGGGATCAAGTCCTGCATCAGGCTTCTTACACGGAGCCTGCTTCTCCCTCTGCCTGTGTCTCTGCCTCTCTCTCTCTCTGTGTCTCTCATGAATATATAAATAAAATCTTTTTTTAAAAAAATTAAAAACATAAAACATTATTGAGAAATTTCCCATGACTAGGAAGTAAAGAGAAGACCCAAAACACCTTTCAGACGGGCACCTGGATGGCTCTGTTGGTTAAGTGTCTGACTCTTGATCTCAGCTCAGGTCTTGATCTCAGAGTCATGAGTTCAAGCCTCGTATTGGACTCTATGCTGAGAGTGGAGCCTTCTTAAATTTAAAAGAAGCTTTCAGAAATTAAAAAAAGGAAAAATGGCCCATGTAAATAATCTGGGATTGCATCAGAATCACCAATCTGAAAATTGGAGCAAGTAGAACAAAATTTTTAAAACTTTGAGGGAAAATCATTTTCAATCACCTTATCGAATAGATGTGAGAATAAATTGTGTTTTCAGTGGTACAAGATTTTCCTTAATTACATAGTTTGCTTATCTGAGGATGTACTTCATTAAGAAAGGAACGTAAACCAAGAAAGAGGAACACAAAAGAGTTGGAGTGGTTGCTTCTGGGGGAGCAGAACAGAAAGATCGAAGAGAGGTAAAAGAACTAGGATTTGCTTTTGTTTATGTTTTTAATCAAATTTGATTTAAAGCTTTTGTACAACTACGAAAAAAAATAAAATTTACTTTAGAAGTTTAAAGTTTAAATAGGGAGTTAACTAGAAATGTCTGAAACCACAAATGGTGAATAGCCTCCAAATTTAAAATATTTCTGCACTGCATAGATTTTATCAGAACTTAATTCATAAATATTAGCAATTTCAATAGGAAAAGTGTATAATGTCTCTTCACTAAATCTGCTGTGTCTGCTTGTTGCTAAATGAACAGATTATCCTTATACAGGAACACACTAAAAAGTTAAGGATAATGTTATCAGATAATGTTATCAGATAAAGTTAAAGATATAGATAAGGATAATGATCAGATTATCCTTATACACGAACACATTAAAGACTTAAGAGAATGGAATGACAAGAAAGATGGTCAGAAGAAGATGCATTATCATTAAAAATTTACTTTAGCTGCAAGGAAGGATTTAAGGGAAAAGCAAGTCCTTAGTATGAGGCCTTTGATGTAGTTGGAAAATGTGTAGCTGATGTGACCTGAACCTTTTTAACTGATGCTGTACAATAAAAGCAAATATGCTGGGCTCCTCATTAGAGATGTGGGAAATTAAGTAATGTGCTTTACTTTTTCCCAAAGCATATAAAAATGATCAAATAGGGCCATATTTTGAAATCTACTTGTGAGCCATACCATTCATATGTATTAAAAGCAGCTAAGATTTGTGGTTTGGGTTTATTTTAAGGGTCTTTTCAACAATATTACAACATTGTAAATGAGATATACGATTGAATGTGAATGTTCAACTCCAGAATTTATTTTACATCTTTCAAAGTCTTGTTATTAGATATTTATGCTGATCTGATAGCTTGAAAGTGCCTGTTCCAGGAAACGTATGTCAAAAGTCATTTCAGATATTATCATCAGTTCTGCTGATAGGAGCCCGAAAAGAAACACACATTGTCTTTGTTCACATTGCCTTTCAAAAATACACTAGCAAAACCAAAAAAATAATAATAATAATAATAAAAAATAAAAAATAAAAAAAATAAATAATAAATAATAAATTTTCTAAAGCAATTCCATTTCTCTCATTTTACTTTTTAAAGTAATCCATGTATTAGTTTACTGCTTCTCTATTTCCAGACTATCTTGTGAAAATTATCTCAACCGTTGGCTTACTTTCCCTGTTCAAAGGAAATCCTTTAGCTTTTGCTCTGAGGCATCGGCACTCGTGTTGCAGGGGTGTGGACTCCACATGGAATAAACCTCTGTGCCATCTGCAGAGACCTGGGGAGACCAGAGCAGTCTCATCCATACAACCACAGGCAACCTTCTTCCAAGCCAGACTGCACACTGGGTGCCAGGCTCAGTCTGGTGGGAGCAGGGATTAGCAGGTGTCCTTTGCTGTATGTGGCGTGAATCACGATCCTGCAATGGGAGTCTGCATTGAATCAGTCTTACAGTTCGCAGATGGAGGACCAAAGAAAAGCTGTATGTATAAAAAAAAACTACAGTTCCTATTGTCCAAACATTCATCGGTTATTAGTACAGTTTATATGTTCTCTGACAAAATTTCTTAGGCTTTTGGCATGTCTTCATGAGGAACTCTGCTCTTAGAAAGAAAACCAAACAATGATTTTTTTCCCCCCACAAGAGTCCATTCACTTAAACTTATTTGAGTGTGTAGGTCTAGATTTTATTTTACTTCATTTGGGACCCAAGGCAAGACATTGAAGTCCCTTGGTGAGATTCATATAAACTCCTCTTATTCATTCTCACATACATCGTCCCTACATTGCCCTTCCCTCCACCACTGTACCTGCCTGGAGTACCTCCATGGACTTAACCCAGCTCTTCACCTTTATTTTGCCTTCACCGAAACAGATGGATTTTGGAGAAGTCCTACAACCTGGTTGACGAGTTGAACTTTATTAGTTTTTAAAGATTTTATTTGTTTACTCACGAGAGACACACAGAGAGAGGGATGGATGTAGGCAAAGTGAGAAGCAGGCTCCCTGCAGGGAGCCCGATGCTGGACTGTATCCCAAGACCCCAGGATCATGACCTGAGCCAAAGGCAGAAAACGTCTTCATAATCGTTTTCTTTTCCCTGTAGACACAGTAAAGAAAAAAAAGTTGTGGGGTGCTACTTTTCGGTCCCATTCCATAATTGTGCCTCATATCCCTTACCCAATTGCAGTAATCCTCCCTTTACTTCTGCTCTGTACCTGCATTACTCATCCCTCCCCTACATAACTATTCCCTTCAGGAATCAACATGGTATATTGACCTCTCACCCATACAATAAAGGCAACCAAACAAAGAAGAAACCGTTAAAAACATAACTCTTGACCCCATACACTTTCTTTTTTGCTCTGACCTGAAAAATATCTTACAAGAATTATTTAATATTGAGTGTTTTTATTTTCCCCTCATTCCAGCCGCACTCACTTTTCTTTTGTTGTCTAGCTTACAATAAAAAAGGAAATAATTTCTAAAACTAAAAAAGGAAATAATCTTAAAACTTTGGTATTTTCCTCACACGACATGACTAATCAGACACATCGAGAGAGTAGTGAAACTCTGAGGGGAAACTGCCGGGCTTTCTCTCTGAGCTAACATCCTTTCCACTTCAGTTTATGGCCTTTCCCCATAAAGCTCTTTTATTAGTGTTACCAGTTGCCCAGACTAACGGACAGTAACGTGCACCCATGTATCTTGCTTTGGATCATTTGATATCATGGAGTGTTTTCTCTTCAGAACATTCTCTTGTCTCAGACCCATGACCCAACACTGCTCATTTTTGACTGGTCTCAATGGCTTGGCCCCATCAGAGTTTTGTTCTTTCTTCCTTACTTCATTGGCATGCCAGGTACCTGGGACTAGGCTTCTTCTTTTTTTTTTTTTTCTATTTACTTTCTCTTTCAAATCCGTCCCATACTTGAAACACCACCTCCACGTTGATGACTCCCAAGTGTATGTCTCCGCCCCCAATGGCTCCCCAATGTCCTGGATCGTATGTCTGGCTGCATACCTGATACTCAGTTCCATGGGATTGCCAAATAGGAGTCTGAAACGTACTGTGTCCAAAGGACAGCTCTTGTCTTCTCTCCTAATAATTTCCTGCCCACTCTCCACAACCCTCCCCTGCCCCTCATCATCTTCTCTCCATTTCCTCTATCCTGGTAAATAGTATCTCTGTCTACTCTGTTGCTCAAATTAAAAGCCTAGGAGAAAAGTCTTTATCTTTAATGACATATACTAAAATATTTATAGATATATTTATATGATGTCTAAGATTTGCTTCAAAATAATTAGAGCTAGGGCCATAAAAGAAACATTTGCCACGAGTTGATAATTGTTCAAGTTGGATTATGGGTAACATAAAATGCAGATTCTGATTAGGCCTGGGATGAGGTCCAAGATTCTGCAGTTCTAACAAGCTACCAGGTGATGAGAAGCTACCAAGAGGCCTTCTTTGAGCGTCGTGTTTTAAAGAACCCCCTACCTTATTTACAGTCATCCTTTATGTATGTCATCATACTTTGGATTTTCTCAATGGGAATTTCATGATACTTATCTGTATTTGATCATCCTTTATTTTTGTGAATTGTTCACCTTTCCCACTATAAGGTCATGTATCTTACTTCTGCTACTTGTTCCTACATCCTAGTCTCAGCTCAGGGTATAGAGAAAAAGTACTTAGTAGATATGTATCGTAGAATAGTTCAGAGGCCCATTTGGATGACCGTAATAGATATGTAATAGACGCAGGGCTATTTCATAGGGCAGTGTCATGAAACCGAAAAAATAATAATAAAACTGAAACAAATACTCTTGGTTGTGAGACTACAAATTACTGATGGTTGGACCATACTCCCCAAGTTTGGTTTGAGATGCTGCCTTTTTAAAAGCACCTCCAACTAATTCTAATTTCCAAGTAATCTTAATAACTGTTTTATGGTGATGATGGTGATGGTAATGACGATATCAATAAACAACATCTACTACCGAGTACCTGCTTTTTACTTGAAAGTGTTCCAAGTGTTTTACATATCTAACTTATTTTATCTTTAAAAGGATCCTTTGAAGTGGATAATGCTATCTTTATCTTACAAGTGAGGAAATGGAGACACTGATATGGTATATAACTTTGCTAAGATCAACCAACTGTACATCACGAAACCAGTATTTAAACCAAGGCAATGTGACTCGAGGCTCTTAATTATTGATTTATGACCACAGAGATATCACAAACAATTGTGTAAATGTATAAGTGTGTTTAATGTCATTTGTAAAGTATCACTCAGCCAGATGACATGGAACGCAAGATTCAAATATGGTGATGAAGGAATAAATTTTGTTCGGAGGAAAAAATACCATATATGTAAATGTTCCAAAAGTAATTGTTTTAGAGAGAAAACAATTAGATGAAGTAGCCCTGCATCTATTACATTTCTATTACTGTCATCCAAATGGGCCTCTGAACTATTCTGCTATATATTAGATGGAAGTCGAAGGAGAATGAAACTGCAATAGATGAAGAAGCATCACTGTGTTTAGATCCAATGACCAGAGACACTGACATGAGCCTTCATAGGATCTGCTCTGACTCTCTCTGACTCTTCTGTCAATAACAGCAGTTTTTGACATTACTTACGTGGTGCTGAGCACTGAAATTGTGCCTCTACATCCTTCTCTTAAACTCTGCTCTCACTACCCAGAACCTGGAAATTTCCTGCCTAATGAGCTCATCCAACTTCCAGAGTTCCTATGACTCTCCCCTGGGGATGTCCTTTCAGTGATGAGTAGGAGGCAGTTGCTTGGGAGGAGAGCTTCATCATAACTTGGACCAATCAACTGGGTATTTGATATGAGTGCTTAAGAGGCCAATTTGGAAAAAAAAAAAAAAAAAAGGCCAATTTGGTTCAGGTATGGGAGGGCGGCTCTTCGTGAGGAAAATGGGGGCCAGACCTTGGACATCTCATTTGTATTCTTGCCCTATAGGTGCCCTCAGGATGCCCTTGAGGTTAAATTCTAATTCCAGAAATAAAATTGAGAGGTTAATCTTCAATTAGAGATGAGACCCTAAAAATACTTTACTTTGTGATCTTAGGGTAGCAACTTCTGATAGCAACTTCTCTTTCCCATTCTCAGACTCACCAGTGGGTTTCAGCAAAATCAAAGCTGATCATTTTGAATTGCAAGAAGAGAGTGGAAAAGTGGCCTCCATTTTCACTGCTGCATTTGAAAAAGAACCAATACCAATGCTGGTCTTTTTGTGGGTGTTATATCTTCACCAAAGAGGCCTCTCTGCCGCCTTCAACTCTGTTTGTCATGTAGATTAATGATAAAATCTTCTAAGGATTACTTGAGATCCTTTTGTAAATACTTGGGACAATAATTTGGGTCACCTCTTGAGATTTTTGCATACATTTCAAAAATACAAAGCAGAGCTAGCCTTGTAAGAGGGGAAACACTTTCATAACAGTCTCTCTCTCTCTTTTTTTTGTAGCTTTCAAATTTAGCTAAGCATTTGTTTCCTACTGAATAATCAACACTTAGAGAGCCTGAAGTTATAAATGTAAGCAGTTTTAAATTATGTACAGGCTTTCTACAATTCTTTTTTCTAGAACAAGAAAGTGCATTATTTTCTCTTTTCAGGTAACTTAAAAACAGCTGAATGTGTTGAACTTAATGTGTTTTCTGAGAATGCTGACTTCTTGAATGAGAATAAAAAATATTAAATTTCTGCTTAGAAAATGTTGGGACCAATCAGTCTTATAATGATTTTGCTTTTTAACTGTGCATGTCCCTTATACCACAAGAAATACACTCAAATTGCCTATAGCTACCATAAAAGGTAATGATGCAGTGCATTTAATTACTGTTTAGTAGTGCTTTTTATTTGAGCATTTCAAAGTATTAGTAAAAGTGTTATATTTCATATTCCTTTGTAGGGCTGAAATAAAAATGAGGTAAATGAAGATTTGTTAAATAAGAATTTCGCAACTTGGCGGAGTAGCTTTTTGGTTTTGTTTTGTTTTGTTTTTGCTCAAAGTAATTTATGTCATCTTCTCTAGATAAGGGAAGATGAACAAAATTACCATTGAAAGGGTCTCTAGTTTTGTCTCTTTGCTATTCTTGGCCAAGTTACCAAAGATTTTGTGAAAAGGTTGACCATCATGACAATTGCTCTTATAAGTTAACCATTACAAAAAAATTCCTGCTGTGTTAAACATATAAAAATATTTTCTAAAGAACATTTCAGGTAGTTGTTTTGCATTTTCCATTATTTCACCTATGTCTCTCATGGTGGCAAACAGTACCAGCATTTTTCTGCGTTTGCTTTTTTCTTAACATATTTATACACAAGAATTTATAATATCAAAGAAAAAAATTTAGGTGCACTCTATTTCCTGCCATCCATCCATCTTATACATATGTTCCCAATCTACAATGACTCTGGACTTGGCTATGTTATATGCTTTGGCCAATGGGACATCAACGAACAGGTTTACAAGCAGAGACTTGATGAGTATTTGCATATTGGAAAGTGCTTAGATCATTGCCCTAAGATTGCCATCCAAAGAATATCGAATCTAATGGGATTTTGATCACACACACTTGAGATGAAGAACGCCCTTACTGACATAGTGCTGTAATGGAGTTACGATAACAATCAAAAAAATATTAGGTTATTTGTTGAATATGATAAGACTGCTTGATTTAGAACCTTGGCTGCCTCACTTACTGGATGTGTGATCTTAGGATAGTCATTTAAACTTTTTTTTTGCCTTCATTTGTAATATAGTGATGATAATAGCGCCTTCCTCCGGTTTTTGAGGAATTGAACCAGTTAGTGTTTTATAATCCTTAGAATAGTGTATGGTGCATGTAAGTGTTACATAAATATTTGCCTAGTAAATAAACAAGGATTAGACATGAGGAATTTATGAGGACAGGCTCCTTGCAGAAGTTCAAGGACTGCGCAGCCACAGTGGCCCAGTGGTTTAGTGCTGCCTTCAGCCCAGGGCGTGATCCTGGAGACCCGGGATCAAGTCCTGCGTCGGGCTCCCTGCATGGAACCTGCTTCTCCCTCTGCCTGTGTCTCTGCTTCTCTCTCTCTCTGTGTCTCTCATGAATAAATAAATAAATAATATATATATATACACATATACATATGTGTGTGTGTGTATATATATATATATATTTTTTTTTTTTTTTTAAAGAAGAAGTTCAAGGACCCAGGTCAGTTAAGAAGTCAGATCCCAGAAAAACATACCTGAAGTTAAAGGCTTACAGGAATCAATTTTCTGCTGGGGAGGGGACAGAAATCTCAAGGACAGAAGTAGAGGACTAGGAAAAATAAAACAAAGGTGGAGGGAACTCGCATACAAGAGTGATTCCTCCTGCTGGCCATTGGGCTTGATCCTGACTAGGGTGATATAGACTGTGCCTTAGAACTATCTGCCCCACAAAAAAGTGGCAGAGGAGCATCTATCCACTGACTCCCACATCCCATGGATCAAGGCTTGAAACTGGGATGAGAGCTTTCTTGGAATTTGCATGTGTTAATAAAGGAATGTGGTTTGCTTTCCTCTAGGTGGCCTTTGCAGAGGCATTGGAGAAAACTCATTGCAAATCAAGAGATTCTCTAGACAGCTGAAGGAAAGTGTTGTCAGGTTGTGCTTATTGGAAACTTGATGACAAATGAGTGTGTAGAATAAAAAGGAGACAGGGAATTCGAAGCAGAGGCCGAGAAGAGGCACTGGGAACAGATGGGTGTCACAGACATCCAGAGGTTTGTGGCTCGTGAGTTGAAGTGAGTTACAGCCAAGGAGAAAAGCAAGGAAGGATGGTGCACAGAAAGAGGGAGATGCTAACTTTACTTGGACAGATGAAAAGGGGGTGAAATAATTTGCAGACACATGGCAGGAGAAGGAACACGATAAGGGAGTAGTTTTGTGAGGAAATCACCCCCCTTCTGGATGCTTTCCTATGACATTTCATTTATGCCTTATTATTTGGATAGTGAGGTTTGCTTGAAAGCATCAGAACTCTGTGATGTTTTTTGAAAATCATGTTAGTGTTTATTAGGCTACACCAATCCTATTATCAATAAAATTGCATAATTATTCTTCAGGGTACCTATAATTACTTTCCAGGTAGCTCCATCTAGCAATTTAACAAATATAATAAGTAAATAACATTTAAAGATTTTGAAATCAACATGGCTATGGAAATTCAGAGCACTCTGTAAACAGAATAATTCATCTAATAAACCGGAGGTGGCAATCCAGTTTTCCTATCAAGTTCTGCTTAAATATGTAAAGCTGACAGTTCTCATTAGGACAGCAAACTACACTTAGATGCTTTCAGAATTATCCTGCTATTGTTGTGCCCAAGATTGCGAATCTGAGAGACCACCAAGGAGCCGAGCTTGGGTCCAAGTGTACCCGACACAGCGGAGCAGGGATTTGAACCCCAAGGTGGGTTCCAGCTTAGTTTTATGGGCTAGTCTAGGGGACCTCTAGAAGGGGGGGAGGAATTTCTTAAGTTCTGTTCTCATTCTGATATGGGACTTTCAAGGGCCTTGAGCTCTGTTCTCCTTCTAGTATGGGGCTTCCTGCCACTGGCTTGTGCTGTTCTCATTCTAATATGGGGCTTAACTGAAGTAGGGTAAAGTTCAGCTCCTATTCACAGGGGCCTGGGATGGCTGTACTTGTGCTAACGCTGAACTTAAGGTGGAATGGCCTTCATTTTCTCGGCCTCCACATTTCCCCCTTAGAGGAACCTAAGGAAGGACCCAATCATGGGTCCAGGTTGCTCTCAGAGTGAGCCAGGGGGAATGATTAAACCAGGATTCGAACCAACCTTGTTGCTGTTCTCACTCCCGTTTACGTCTCAGTGAAGAATCAACATCCTACGTTTAAGGCAGCACATACCCGCTCCCCCCTGTTGTAAGAAGACTAAGTCTAATCCCCTTCTGTTTTGAAGGACAACCTCAGACTAGGGAGTCTTGGAGATGGGGAATAAGTGAGAATGGCGCAGTCTTAGCTTTAGGGGATTGTCCTTGTCCGGTTGGCTTTTCCATTCTGGAACAAAGTCCTTGAGAAGGGCGTGTGGGTCAGCTGGCCGGATGTGGGTGTAGGGGACCCAGGGAATAATCCCATCGACCTTGAGAGCGGTGAGAGTGGTCAGGACCACAATGTAGGGTCCCTTCCAGCGAGGTTGAAGTGTCTGGTGTTGGGATCTCTGCACGTACACCCAGTCACCCGGCCAGTATTGATGGGGGCCCCAGGGTGGCCCAGTCTCATAGAGGGCCCTCAGCTTAGGCCACACCTGCTCATGGGCTCCTTGTAACATTTGGAGGGAGAAAAGGAGTCGGTGATCATCAAACTCAGCAAGCACCTCAGGTTTTAAACTGGGGATAACAGGTGGAGGAAGACGGAACATGATCTCCTGGGGGTCAGTCCCATCTTATAAGGGGAGTTCCTCACCCTATATAGGGCGAAGGGGAGGAGAGTCACCCGGTCCCCGCCAGTCTCCAGGTCTCCTTGAATGTTCTGTTCATCCTCTACCTGTCCTGAGCTCTGGGGCCTATGTGCACAATGTCATTTCCAATCTGCCCCAAGTACTAGGGCCACTCCCCGGGTTACCTCAGAGAGAATCCTGGGCCGTTGTCTGATCCAGTCTTTTTTTTTTTTTTTTTTTTTTGGTCTGATCCAATCTTAACAGGAAAACCATACCTGGGTAAGATGTCTTCCAGCAGTTTCTTGGTCACGGTCTGTGCTGTTTCACGTTTGGTGGGAAATGCCTCTGTCCATCCTGAAAAAGTATCTACAAACACTAGTAAATACCTGTATCCATATTTTCCAGGTTTTACCTCAGTAAAGTCCACTTCCCAGTAGGCTCCTGGGCAGTCCCCTCGGAGCCGGGTGCCCAGGTTAGATCCATGGGCGGTGGCATCAGTTAACTGGCCTGCGTGGCAGCTTGCCACAATCTGCTCCATCTTTGCTCCAGAGTCTTGAATCGTGATCTTTGCATGTTGTATGAGGTCTCCCACCTTCCTTGTCCCCATGTGAGTACCCCGATGCATTCTGGACAGGCCTCGCCATCCTAGTTCCTCTGGCAGGATGATGCTGGAGTCCGCGGCCTTCCACCAGCCATGCAAGCACTGGGTCACAGGCAAGTGTTTGATCCAGAGTAAGTCAGTGTCAGTATAGTTGGGGGGTGTCGGGCAGGGTCGGTGCCCCCGGATTGGGTAGTGTGGCTGCTAAGACCTGGGTCACCGTAAGGGCTGCCTCCTTAGCTTCTGAGTCGGCTAGCGGGTTCCCTTGGCTACTGGGGTGTCTGCTCTCTGGTGCCCCGGACAATGGATGATGGCTAGGGCCTTGGGAGCCAGAGGGCCCTCAGGAGGTCAAGCTCTGCTGTCACAAGCCCTCTGGCTGTAAAGGGCTCTGTGGGTGTGAGCGGTGGCGAGGGCGCACCTGCCGTCGGTGTAGATGTTGATTCGTTCACCTTCCCCCATGGTCAGCACCTTGGCCAGTGAGGTCAGTTCTGCCCGTTGAGCAGATGTTCCAGCTGCCAATGGCTCTGCCCAGTTGGCCTCCGTCTCCGGGGCCACGGCTGCCCCCACATCTCTGACTCCTTCTTGGACAAAACTGCTGCTCTTATCAGGAGCAGACCAACAAATCAAGGAAACTTTTGAACAGAAAGTAGACTTTTAATCCTATACTCTGGTACTTGAAAATCCATTTCCTTTATCTTAGTGTGTCCTGACCACATCTAAAATTCCTTCCCAAGGATTTCCCTTCACAACCCTTCTACACCTTCCTCTGCATTCAGAACTTGTCCCAAGCCATTTCTTTCCAGTCAGTCTCATCTAGGACAAAATTTGTTGTCTTTTACCTTGATCAACAATATAACAATATATTCCCATTTCTTATATTTTTCTTACATATCTCCTTTCCTACATACAGAGTTGCTTTATCAGTCATCAGTCTTGTTTTAGCAGAGCTTTTCATTCTTCGGAACCTTAGTCTCCAGTGAAAACTAAGGAGTAAAAAAAAAAAAAAAGAAAAAGAAAAAAAAAAGAAAAAGAAAAGAAAACTAAGGAGTAACCAATTTTGAACTGTCACACCAGAACTCTTTAGACGGCAGATTTATGAAATAGTTAAGTACAAAGCCTGCTCACCAACAGATTCAAATCAACGTTTTAGCCCTTTCTCCTGTTTGGAAAAGACCTACATGTCCGATGAATTTAATCCCATTTATCATCAAAGTGTAACTAAGGTTTAAGGTTACCAAGGACTTTGAAAGGTATCTTAACAATTACTTATGAAAACTTGGAAACAGACAATTAACCATCAATTTAGCCTTTTTTTTTTTCCTAACAAATTGCAAAAAGATAACAGAGCCTATGTGACCTTCAGTAAACCTCAATAGAGTAAAAGTTTCAGGCTTAGTAGTGATAATTTTCAAGACCTATTTACTATGTCCCACTTGGATCCACTTAAAGTCAATCAATTTGCTCCCCATCATCAATTATTTTTTTTAAGATTTTATTTATTTATTTATTTGAGAGAGTGACAGAGCAAGCATGAATGAGGTGGTGGGGGGGGATGGGCAGAGGGAGAGGGAGAAGCAGACTCCCCTCTGAGCAGGGAGCTGATGCGGGGCTTGATCCCAGGACCCCGGGATCATGACCTGAGCCGAAGGCAGATGCTTAACCACCTGAGCCACCCAGGTGCCCCCCCCCCCATTATCAATTTTTATCTGAGACACTGGTGGGGGAATCTGGAGGGGACAGTATTATGTAATTGGTGGTCTTCTTGCTATTTGTATTCTAGACTCAGGACAAGCACCTGAATTGGGTGCCCCTCCTTGTTTAGGATTTTTGCCCCTTCAAGGTGGAAGCGAATTTGTGCCCCCATCTTGGTGAGCCAGTCCTGACCTAACAACGGGTAGGGACACCCAGGGATGACCATGAAGGAGTGGGATACCTGGCCCATGCCGAGATTCACAGTTCTTCGGGGAGTCCATGAGTACTGTTTGGTGCCCTCGGCCCCTTGCACCCATGAAGTCTTGTTTGCCAATTTCCTTTGGGATTGTAATAAAACCGAGTGTTGTGCCCCAGTGTCCACTAGGAATTCAACGGGTTGCCCCTCCACTTTGAGAGTTACCCTGGGCTCGGGGAGGGGTGACGAACCTCGACTCTCCTAATCGTCCAGGTCCCCCATCTCCAAGATCTCAGCAGGGGCCTTAGGTCTTTTGTTAGGGAAGCTTTTCACCCAGTGGCCCTCTTCTTTGCAACAAGCACATTGGGTTTTGTTCAGTTTAGGGCGCTCCCAAGGGGGACCAGGGCCATCCTCCTTACCTGTCCCTGAGGCCAGCTTCTTGAGGTGCCTTCTTCTTTCCTGTGGGTCATCCATGGTTGTGGCCAGCAGGATCTTGGCCAGGTTTCGGGTCTGCCGGTCACTTAGTTTGATTTGTTGTTCTTCCGGACTTTCTCTCTTATTATAGACTCGTTCTGCTACTATCACTAAGTCCTGCAAGCTCTTCTCTCCCAGTCTCTCTACTCTTTGCAATTTCTTTTTAATGTCTGGAGCGGCCTGGGTAACAAAAGCCAGGATAATTGCAGCCTTTGTTTCCGGGGCTTCTGGGTTCATAGGGGTGTACCTGCCTAAAAGCCTCTATAACTCTCCCTAAGAAGGCTGCTGGACCATCTCATCCTTACCCTGTCTCGCATCATACACCTTGGCCAGATCGGTAGGCTTGTGTGTGGCAGCCTTGAGCCCTGACCCTAGAGTCTGGCGGTGGACCCGGAGTCTCTCCTTACCTTCAGCCGAATTGTGCGCTTTGGGGAGGTAAAAATGGTTTTAGCCAAGGAGGGGGATTCTTGCTCATGTCCTGCCAGGCCAGGATGTAGGGCACCTGGTCAGGGTGGCCGTCTGGGTCATCCCTGAAGATCACGGCCTTAACCTGCAAGATAATAGGTAGGTGGAAAATTCCTTCTCAGGGCCATCCCACATCAAAGGTTGGCCATTCTGACATGCAGGAAGTTTGAAATTTCCCTCTCCCTATGTAAACAGTTATGACAGTTAACAAGAACATAGTAACACAAACATTCTAGTGCTGCCGTGGAGACAAAACAAAGTAAACCGAAGGGCTGGCAGCCAGCCCTCCTTACAGATGAGGACCCTGTCCTCCTTACAGATGAGGACCCCATCCTTCTTACAGATGGGGACTCCGTTCTCCAGGCGGGGGCAAGGGATGTCTCCCAAGACCCCCAGTTGATGGCCCACCAGTGCGACCACCTAAGCCAATGTTGACCCAATACAGATTGGAATTCCTACAGGTAAAAGTACAGTATAGAGCTCTCAGAGAATATGCGTGCAAAAGGTGGAAAAAGTTGAGTGCACTCACCACGCGTGGGACCCTCTGGATAGGGTCCTGGAGGTCTCTCAGATCCAGGACGAGCCCTCAAATGTTGTACCCAAGATTGCGAATCCGAGAAACCACCGAGGAGCCCACACCCATGCAAGTACACGAGGGTTTATTAACAAGCTCGAGCTTGGGTCCAAGCCCCTGCTCTGCTGTGTGGAGTATAATTGGACCCAAGCTCGAGCTTGTTAATAAACCCTCGTGTACTTGCAGGGGTGTGGGCTCCTCGGTGGTTTTTCGGATTCGCAATCTTGGGCACAACACTATGAGTTATGATGATCCTAGAAATATATTTTCTACAGAGTCAGTGAAGAACATTTTAAGGCATTTGTGCAAAAGCACAGACGAAGAATTTGAAACAACTATATAAAATCTTTGAAATTTATTTCTAAAATAAAATAGGATTTTCCTTCTGGTTTAAATTTATCATTTTTCCCCTTCACTGATAATCCCCCCCCCCCCCCCATCTATTTTATTCTTTTGAAATCCCACTATAGCTAAAAGGGCATCTGGTTGAGTTGGTGTTTTCAGTGAACTCATTGATTATTTATTGTTATGGAAACAATGAGGATAGGTGTGAAATAGTTCATGTTGTAGGAGAAGTTGATGCACTTTATTCTGGAATTTAAAATCATGTATCACACAAGTATGTCAAATTTGAAGATGACATCGGCAGCTGACATAGATTGATTAATTTGGGGTAGCTTTGAGTTGCTAAAATGTGTTCATCCAATCAATTTTAATTCAGTTAATCAAAAATTATAAACTAGATTTGTATAGCTATTTAACATTAGCTTTTCAGTGAAGTTTCACATTTATCATTTAGGAAGCAGTATGGCATATTAAAAACATAATTAAAGTAGGAATCATGTGGTTGGCTTTTTTAAGAAAGTAGATTTCATGTTAAGGGTTCTTAGCACACCCACACAAAGAAACTGATTGTGGTGATGGTATCATGGGTGTATGCCTATGACAGACTCATCAAATTATATATGTTATATAATATTAAAAATATAACATGTATATCAATTGTATCTCAATAAAGCTTTTCAAAAATTTGACTTATGTCAAATTTATGTGATCTCTAAGTACCCCATACTTTCTAAAGTGTAGGGTAGTTTTTGATTAAGATTCATTTTTGAGTAAATGACCCGGTCTATCAAATGACTAGTTTAAACTTCACTCTTATTATAAATTTCCCGTTGTTTCATGTTGAGAAATTAAATCGGCATGCTACTTATTGCCTCCATTTTTTTTCTCTTTACAAATTCCATTGCCTTTGATAAATTCTGACCTTAGACACTCTGTATTCAAACTCATACAGCATTTGGAAAATAGCTTTGTTTTACTTATGTTAAATATCCTGTTTTATGAAGCTTCTGGAAAGAGCTATTTCTAGAGCCGTAATCTATGGCTCCTATTATTTGTTAGCCTCGGCAAGATTTTGGGTTGCATTGAAAGTATCAATGAATGAATTTGGTTTTTTTCTTTCTTAAAGGATGGACAAGCTCCATCTCCAGCCCATTTGTTAGTTGGGATGGAAAGGAGCATCATTGATTTCATAGAAGGCTCTGGCTCACTCACAAATGGCTTGTACCAGAGGAGCCAAAGCAAGACCCTAAGCATCCAAAGTCTCCTGCTGAAAAAGGAACAAACAGGAATCTCTGAAATTCACTGACCTTCTCTAACAGAAATATCCAAGAAAATAGATCAGAAAAAAAAAAGGAAGAAGCAATGCAATATGAAGTATGAAGTTAATTGTGGGGTCTTTTACTCAGAATAATTCACAAAGTTAAAGCCATTCTGAATCCACTCTTACTGTTAGAACTCTCACTGCACAAAAATTATCTCTGCTTATTTAAATATAAAGCTCAATGGAGCACAAGATTCCCAGCTTGAAACATTTAATCAAGCAGTGGAGACATCCAGCATGTCATGCAAGGAGAAGCATAAACCAGACTAAAGGGATATGGTGCTTTCCCCCTTTCCTAGTCATCAAAAGACAATAAAGAGTTATAAGTGGAGTTGTAAGTTGTGGCTTATTAAATAATTTCTTCAAATGTCATTTTGAGCTACTTTCCCCCTAGTAGGTGTGAAATGTACTCAGTAGAGGAAGCTTTGCACCTGAGCCAAGAGGTCTTGATTCCCTGTGTTTATTCAAACCCAGTCTTTGAATAAACCTATGTAGATAAAGCTGCTTCCTTTTAGTTTCTTTATTATTAAGCAAAATGCTGCTGGAGACAACTTGAATGGGAAAAAAATCACACATATTCCTCAGACAACATAGCTGGGCCAAAGTGATTAGACTAACCCAAAAATTGCTCAAAAGCAGGGTCGGTGCCTTTTCAATCTTCAGGTTTCTTCCTCTGAGAGTTCCCTGATGCCTTGATGGCATTAGGCTCTTCTCGGTACTCACAGAGCAGATTTTCCTTCCCCCGCTATAATCCCATCCTACTTTAATAGTTTGTTTACTTGCCCGATTGACCATAATAATCACTGGAGGGAGGAAATATGCTTATTTGGTTCACTGTTTCATCCCCACTGTTTGGAGAGAGCCAGGAACATAGCTGGCCCTCAGTGCATTTGGCGAGTGAGTAGAAGTTTGTGTCTGCGATCCCTAGAACAAAGCCGGTACGTGGAAATTGTTCAGCATGTGCTTGTTAGACTCAACTCAACCCTCATTCCATGGAGACTATGAATGTGATACCCTTACATTACATCAGAGCCCTTGGGTTCTCTCAATTTCAATTATTCATAATTTCTTTTTCTTATAATCGCACTTCTTCTCCTACATTATTTCGGCATGTAGAGAGTTAGGTGCTTGGGTAATGCTGCCCCAGGAAGTGATCTTGGTCTTATCTTGGTTTTAAAACTAATAACTAAAAACACTAGGAAATCCATATGCCACTAAAGTTGCATCTACGAATGTTTGTTTAGAACTCAGCTAGGGACAGTCCGTTTACCTCTTACCTTGTGATTAAGTGCAATCATTTCAAAATATGAAATAATATTAAAAGGCAGTTGAAACTCAAGCCTAGTAGTCTCTTTTTCTGGCTTAAGGTGGGTGAGATTTATCTGCACTGCTCTTTTATGCCTCAAACAGATTCTCTTGCGTCTCTGCTTCCTGCTAAACTGAGAGCCAAAAGAGTAGGAGTTCCACTAGTTACTGATTCTTTGGGGTTTTATAGTAGCGTTTTTTTTTTTTTTTGTTATATAAGAGTTGAAATAGTTTTCTTTCTGTTGCAAAAAAATTGTTTTCTAAGACACTTGCAACAATGGCCTTTTTTTTTTTTTCCTTTTGCAACTCTGTGCTTCTTTGGTTAGAATCTCTATAGTAAGCTGTCACTGTCTTTGAGCTACTTAAGACAGGCAAAAAGCAAAACAAAACAAAAAACCACTTTCCAGGGAATAAATGAACTATTGCTATATCTTTATTGAGTTTTTATTTTTATCAACATATCCCATGTAGGTAGTTTGAAAACCAAGGAGATACTACAGCCAGGCTTAGAGTAGAAAGTAACAGACTTCTCACCTCACCCTTCCCTGTAACCTATATCCTGCTCCCCAAGGCAATAGCTTTCACTTTCTTAGCTATTTTTTTCTGGAGTTTTCTCTTATATTAATAAATGGAATGGTTTTGCTAGTATCACTCAATATGTACAATTTATATATTTATTTACTTCCTGCCCCACAGTTCTGTTCTCACGGACATTCATCCGCCTTGTGTCCCCTTTGTTCCTTCTCAAAATGTGAAAAGTTTTGGTTAAATCCATTTTCAGTGCTCACATTAGTCTGATTACTGAACTGAACCACATAGAGCACAGTAATTTTGCGTTTTGTCTCTATAAGTGCTTCTTTCGTGTTAATAATTGCCTCATTTTCACCTTCACTTTATTTTCTCTGTGTCGTTAGTTCTTTTCCAAATTTTCCGAGAGAACCGGAAACTAGTTCTGAGAATGATCAAATTCAGGATGTCTGGGCCCCAGTGTTATTTCCTTTTAACGCAGTATGCCCTTCCCATGTCATATACCTGTCCCCTGCAGTCAGCGGCTGCTAGGTCTGGTTTAGGAGAGCAAGAAGGCCAGACCCAGGTCCCTGTTTATCTTCAAGAACTCACCATGTGGAGAATGAATGTCCTTGAGGTGGAGAACCCAGAGGCCCCAGGAATGCCATGTTTCCTCACCCGCCCAAACCCTTTTGAGTCAAGACTTCATTCATCCTTTGCTCTTTAGGGAAGCAGAATTAGAAGGGAGCATTCCTTAGGTTCTCAGTCCCCAGCCCATGATCTTTGAGAAAGATGAGGAGTCAGTCAGTAACCCCCACATGTTTTTCTCTCTTTCTCACAGGGAGGTTTCTGGAGCTTTGGGGGCTTCCCTGATCTTATTCCCAAGACACCTGCACCACAGGTCATACTTAGAGCAGAACTCTTCTGCCCAAAACAACTAGGAGGACATGAGCAGACAAGATTCCTGTCCTCCCACAGCCTGGTCAGCAGTCTCCTGCCCCACAGTTCACACAAAACAAGCTTAGGACAGCCTTTGACCCCAGCAGGTTTTTGCCATTTCTTTGTGTCTTTCTTTTGAACCCTCTTTTGTTTCTTCTCTGGCTCCTCTGCGTAGGTAAACCTTGGAAGGGGATGCTAGTATTCCCAATGATGTGTTAGTTCGGTAGGACAAATGGTCGGATTCTTGGAGTAATCCCTTTTCTTCTGGTTTTCTTCCTTGCTTCTTAAAGACAAGACTCCTGAAGACTTGAACAATGTGTTAAAAAGCAAAATTGACTGGTTGTGCCCAAGCCTGCGGCACAATTGAAAGAACTTCATTTTTCCATCAGGCTGTGAGCTCTCTTTTCCTTGTGCTTACATGAGACCTCCTGTGTCTTGGCATCTGTTTCTGGTTCTTTCCATTTCTCATTTTGGTGGAGGGCCCCCACTAGCTTCCTGAGAGAGAACATACGTGGGACAAATTTTGAGACGTGTTTGTCACGTCTTCATGTTTACCTGTATTCTCAAATAATTTGACTGATTAGATGTCTAGGGGGAATATGCTTTCCCCTCAGAATACTAAAGCTACTCATGCTCTAGTCTTCTAGCATCTTAGTTTTGAGATGTCCTCCTCCACTTTTCCTGTTATGTTACTTGTGCATGTGTTTCTGTGTTTCTGAGTTCTGTGTATGTGTTTCTGAAAGCTCCCAGTATCTTCTTTCGATCTGTGATTTTTAAAATTATGTAATTGCTTGTATTGGTATGGGTCCCTTCAATCTGTTGTTGAAAGGAGGCACGAAGACAAGTGTTTCAGCAAGGAAAGAAGTTGCATAGAGTTTGGGGGGTCAGACTTCAGAAGAATTGTCTTGCCAAATAGAAAAAACATGTTGTAAAGGTTTTATTTTTAAATAATCTCCAACATGGGGCTCACACCTACGACCCTGAGATGGAAAATCGCATGCTCCACCCACAGAGTCAGCCAGGCACCCCCCAAAAACGTTTTAAAAGACAAAACAGACAATAACAGCAACAGTAAAATCTGTGAAATATTTAAATTACTAGGTTAAATTCGTGGGTTCGTGGTAGAAAAACAGCAACCTTCTCACATGATTATTGTATTCACAGAAGGCCAGACTTATTTCCAGACATTAGCATAGCAAAAATCAGGCATAACACTATTTTTGTTAGCAATCAGGTATGGGAAATATTCTAGAACCAATTAGGACAACCCTGTCATTTTAGGTTTATCTCAGTGTGTGTTTGTGGTATGTGTGTGTGTGTGTGTGTGTGTTTCTGTGGAATATGAAATAATCATTGGAAGCAAAGTAGTGTCTGTTTTTTTTGCTTCAATCCTAGAAATTGATGTTTTTCAGTTGTAGTAAATGTTTTTGAATTATGTTTTCATCCCAATATCATGCTCATTATCCTTTTTTTTTTTTGCTTTTTCTATATAGCATCATTGTTTTAATCTTCTCTTTCTAGAATTCCTGAATCAACACTCAACTATTATCTTTTCTGTCCTATTTTCTCTCTGTATCTTTTTGCTTTCCTTTCTGTAAATATTCCTCAAATTTCTTAACTGGTTCATCTCACCTTTTTATTTTTAATTTTAAATGTTACAATTTTCAATCTGGTATAAGAACATTTTATTTGTTCTTTTTATAGCATCTGTTTGATTTTCATAGATGTAACGTTTTTCAATCTTTTTGACATTATTAAAGGCCTTATTATTTTACAAACTTTGCATTTCTTTTGTACTGTTTTATTTTTCCCTTTTGTTTTGGTCTCTGTCTTTCATATTATACACCTGCAATACCTATTGATTTTGGTTTAGTTTAGTTGGAAGAATAACGCATAAAAAAATAGGTTGCCACATTAACTGAGTGATCATCACGAGTAACGGATCACCCCGACAGGCTATCACCTCTGTGAGACCCAGTGAGGATTTACAAAGCATAGGTGTGTGACCTAGACCTTACAAGCAGACACATGCAGATTTCAGCAAATTCTACAAAACAGTTGGCCAACTCTTCAAATATGACAGTTATGAAATTTAAAAAGTATACAGTGAGCTGGGCCTGTTCTAGAATTAAGAAGACAAGACAGGGGCACTTGGGTAGCTCAGTCAATTAAATGTCCGATTCTTGATCTCAGCTCAGGTCTTCATCTTAGGGTTGTGAGTTCAAGCCCCGTATTGGGCTCCATGGTGGGAATGGTGCCTCCTTAAGAAGTAAAATGAAATAAGAAAAAAAGAAGACATGACAAGTAAATGCAATGTGTGCTTCTTAATTAATCCTAGAAAAATAAGGGTGTAAGAAAGTTTCTGGGGTATGTAACTAATGCTCACACAGTTGCTTTCCTGTGTCTTACAGTCCACTGTAGCTCTTCAGGAAGAAAGATTTGCTTTTGTGATGCCTGTCTCGCACAACCTGACAAACATCACCAGCACCTGGATATTTTGAGTTTCTCTGCTTTTTATCATCCAAAAAATACCTTGTCATGTCTCATATACTGCAGTCTCCCTTATACATTTTTACTTGTGTGTTTATAATATTATGTTCTCATTTTAATTGTATGGGATTTCAGGAAGAAGAACAGATATATGCTAACGTTCAATAAACCTTATTAAGCAGAAGTCTGAGACTTTTTAAAGGATTTATTTTCAGTATGCCCAAATTTGATCATGTTTCATATACATTAACCATACATTTAACATGATTCTAATTTCTAGTTAAATGTTCAAATAACTGTCAACTCGTTTTTAGAATTCCTGCCAATTTAATTGCTTTTAATTAATTTAAATAGATAAAATAACCAGAAGAGGAATATTTTATATTTTCTGTATATTTTATAGCCTATAAATCTCAGATACGCAGAAAAAAAATCTGTACTGAGAAATCTTATATATTTATACTATAGTGAGTAAATACTTGGGTACAGGTAGAAAAACCTGAAGCTGAATACTGGGGTTAAAGTCTACTTTAGTGTATACCCCTGAGCTTCAATATGCTCAATTTGTAAATGATATTAATAATAACCAGGTGTGGTTTATAGCATTATAATGAGAAGCAGAGAATACATTTAACCACTTAATATCATTTTAATGTTTACCATTGGTATTGTTTTGGTATTATTATTTTTACTGAAGTATTAACATACAATTTTGCAGTAGTTTCATGTATACAACATAATGGTTCAACAACTCTATACACATCTAAGTGCTCATCAGGATAAATGTACTCTTAATTCCCCTCATCTCTTTCACGTACATCCCCACTCACCACCCACCCCCAGCATCCACCAGTTTGTTCTCTGTATTTAAGAGTATTCTTTTGGTTTGTATCTTTTTGTATCTTTTTTTTCCTTTTTTTTTTTTTTAATTTTTTATTTATTTATGATAGTCACAGAGAGAGAGAGAGAGGCAGAGACATAGGCAGAGGGAGAAGCAGGCTCCATTCACCGGGAGCCTGACGTGGGATTCGATCCCGGGTCTCCAGGATCGCGCCCTGGGCCAAAGGCAAGCGCCAAACCACTGCGCCACCCAGGGATCCCTGTATCTTTTTTTTCCTGTTTGTTCACTTGTCTTTTAAATTACACATACGAGAGAGATCATGTGGTATTCCCTTTCTCTGACTAATTTGATTCACTCAGCATTATACCCTCCAGATCCATCTAGTTGTTGCAGAGGGCAAGGTGTCATTCTTTTTATGGCCAAATAATATTCCAGTGTGTGTGTGTGTGTGTGTGTGTGTGTGTGTGTGTGTGTACGGACTGTAGCCTGCTTCCATATCTTAACTATTATAA
The DNA here is from genome assembly GCF_048418805.1 of Vulpes vulpes. NCBI lineage: Eukaryota > Metazoa > Chordata > Mammalia > Carnivora > Canidae > Vulpes > Vulpes vulpes. The sequence goes on along the minus strand of NC_132786.1, from coordinate 4,154,951 downwards.
ATAGTAATGCAGTAAGCATAGGCATGCATATATCTTTTTGGTTTTTAAAAGTATTTTATTTATTTATTCACAAGACACACACACAGAGAGAGGCAGAGACATAGGCAGTGGGAGAAGCAGGCTCCACACAAGAAGCCCAATGCTGGACTCAATCCCAGGACCCCAGGGTCATGACCTGAGCCAAAGGCAGACGCTCAACCGCTGAGCCACTCAGGTATTCCATGCATATATCTTATTGAATTCATGTTTTCATTTTCTTTAGGTAAAGTAGTATAATTATTGGATCATATGGTAAATCTATTTTTAAGTTTTTGGAGAACCTTCATACTATTTTCCAGAGTGGCTGTGCCAGTTTGCATTCTCACTAACAGTACATGAGGGTTCCTATTTCTCCATATCCTCACCAATGCTGTCTTTTTAGTTTTAGTCATTCTGACAACTGTAAGTAAGGTCATATCTCACTGTGGTCATGATTTGCATTTCCCTGATGATGAGTGATGCTGAGCATCGTTTCATGTGTCTGTTGCCCATCTGTATGTCCTACTTGGAGAAATGTCTATTTAACTCCTCTGCCCACTTTTTTGGGTTATTGTTTCATTATTATCATATCATTGAGAAGTATAAGACAAGAGAGATGGGGATCCCTGCCTTTGGCCCGGGGCGCGATCCTGGAGACCCGGGATCGAATCCCACGTCAGGCTCCCGGTGCATGGAGCCTGCTTCTCCCTCTGCCTGTGTCTCTGCCTCTCTCTCTCTCTCTCTGTGACTATCATAAATAAATAAAATAAATCTTTAAAAAAAAAAAAGACAAGAGAGATGGTTCACAACAAAATTGAGACAGCTGAAATGTACATTATCATGATGTAAAGTATTTAAAAAGATGATCAAAATAAATTACAAATGTCCTCTAAATCTTGGACCAAAACTCAGTCCAGGTTTACTCCTCTGGTAAAAGCTGCTCCATTTTTAAAAGATTTTATTCATTTATTCATGAGAGAGAGAAAAGTAGAGACATAGAGGGAGAAGCAGGCTCCCTGTGGTTATCCCGAAGTGGGACTCGATCCCAGGACCCTGGAATCATGACCTGAGCCAAAGGCAAGTGCTCAACCAGTAAGTCACCCAGGCATCCCAAAGCTGCTCTATTTTTGAGTTGAAAGCACAGAGATAGAATTACTTGAGAAAATGTTAGAAATTTGTGTCAACTTGGGTTACTTTTGAGTGTTCATTCTGAATAGTTGAACCTTCTTGTATGTTTAATATTTCGTTTTCCTAATAAAGCTCAAAATATCACATAATGATGGAGAATCCCCCTTCCCCTGCTTTTCTCTCTGATTTTGGAGCAGTTTCTTAATAGTCACTAAGTGTGGTTTTCAGTGCTGGCATTTTCCATGAAAAAGGAATGACTTTGGGAAGCATTTAGGTATGGGGATAGACTAATTGTGCCTCTCTCCAGAAGATCTTTAAAAACTCCCTTGAGCTAGGATTTCCAATCATCTTCAAATCTTCTCTTGAAAGAAAGCAACTGCTGAGTAATCACTTGCACTCAAGCAAGGTTTTGCAAAACTATTTGAGGTTTAGTTGAGGAAAACGGGAGGAAAAGAGTCCAGTTGCTGCTGCCAAGCATGGTACCCAGAGAAATGACAAGCAGGTGACCTGTTTGGCTCACCTTCAAAACATCCAAAGGACAGAGCGTAAATTAAATAAAAAGGGAAACATTGCTTTTTGGCAATCACCATCTAACTGATAACATGTATATGCTGTTGGAGTTTTTCCACACAATGGCTTATGTCAAGCATGTAGGATAACAGTACTTATACTAAGCAAATGATATTCAGGTGCTTATAAATGTGCTATTGAAGTGCTTTTCCAGTGCAAAGTTCTTTAGTATCTTCACATCTGGAAACATAATGACTTGTTTATAGCCTTCACTCCCTGACAAGTGTTAGGTACAATATAATAGATGCTTCATTCCAGCTCGAAGTAGCAAAATAAATGAATAAATAAATCCACCTCGGAGACACATTTATACTGATTTGAGAGATGTTTCTTGGGTGTTAGAGACCTTGATAAACCAAACCTCAGTAGAGCCATGAAAGTGTCTTCTTTCTTTATTTATTTTTATTATTTTTTTAAGAGATAATAGGGCCAGCCAATGGGAAGGTGTCAGGTTTGTCCTTTATACCATTTATTGCCCAATTTTCTGACACAGACCCAGAAGAGCATCTAGCTACTTTGGGATTCCTAAGGGAGCCGCCCTACCACAATTCAGCCTGTGGTGGCTGGGTCTCCCCATGGAGCTGAAAGGCATAGGCAGGGACCCCATGAGTTTAGATTATCTCTTCATCCTTGCCCAATTCTCTAGAATATTTCTGCATCCATGTGGCTGATTGGCAATGCCATTTAGTGATTTTTTTCTGGTTAACCTTACATAAAATTTTTTTAGATGACTAATACATGAATATTTACCAAATAAAATGTAAACATGTAAAGACAGAGCAATTAAGAAGTCATAAACCTAAGTACATGTATAATAAGTCTATAGTTTTTGTACAAAGTTGTATGTATATTCAGTGGCAGTCTCCTTTTAATGTTCATTTGCTCACAAAGGAGCGAATTTTATTGTTAACAAGTACTCTGTGGTACGGTTGTCAATCAATGACTTTTCTTTAGATCTTTTTAAAGCCTGGTTATTGTCGCTTTATTCAGAAGAGTTGATAGATACGCCTGAGTCAATCGGGATGACCCATGGCAATTTGTATTTGGAGGAATGAGATTTACTGCCAGGGTTAGTCCTGTGCGGATTGCCATGGGCATTTGGATGGCATTTCCTAGATTAGTCAATTGTAGATAAGCTTATCTTAAATTGCATCTTGATTACCGATGTAAAGGGAAGAAAAGCAGAAATTTGCTATGGAAATTGTCATGGAATAAAGGAGTACTGGGGGAGCAGGTAACTAAGCGCTAGCTTTTAAATAACGTTATACCAGACTAAAAGATACATGGAGGATAAAACCTGTCCTGAGAGCCTGTTACCAATAATGGTTATTGGATTGGATTGTAGAGAAGGATCTCAATTTATCCTTCATCAGTCAATCCAGAGAAAGACTCATGCCCTTATTTTATAAATATAGTTAGAACTGAGTCTTTTCTGGAGACTCAACTCTGTGATAGAATGAATCTTGCTTATTGCTGTTTGCAAGTCCAATGCGTGACTTGGGCTGGGGAGGGAAAGATGCTTAATATATGCTTTCATGAACGGTTTAGTGAATGCATGGCTGAAAAAGGCAAACTAAGAGTATTTAAAGTTAAAGATTATTTCTCGTAATTTATATTTATATATCATCTCCCTATCAACAATAAAAGTACTATCTGTTGAATGTCAGGGACTCACTCTTTTAGTATTTGGCACACCTAAGAAAATGGTGTGGTTACACCGCACAGTGAGCTTTGCAAGTAGGTACTTCTATTACCTTGATTTTATAGCTGAAGAAACCTGAGGTGCAGGGCTAATAAATGGGGAGAGATGACAGTCAAACCCAAGAAGTCCAACACCAGAGTCTTAACTACCTCATCACATGCAGAGGGAAGGGGGAGTGTTTAGTTATGCTTTATGTCATAAACACCATAGTTGGAAGGCATTGCTCTGTACCCAGTATATGTTCAACGCATTAAAATGCTGAATAGTCTCTTCTTATAGCTTCTTGTTGGAGAGTAGGGGCAGGTAGAGCCTAATAATTTCCTCCTCATATTCATCAGCCCTACAGATAAGCACTAAATATTTAACAGATCACAGTTTGAAAGTATTGCTATTGAAAATGAAATGAACAAATAATGTTCTCACTTACAGAGCTAATATTCTAAATCAGATTAGATTGATAAAAATAAATATCAGTACAGCTAAAAGTTGCAGTCAGTGTAAATACTTACGTTGATAAATTTCAAACATAGCATCACAATAGGAAGTGGTCCATGTAGCAGAGCAAAAAGAAAAGATGATAGCAAGATAGACAGATGGATGCATAGAAAGCTTTATCTATAATCAAAGGGCAAAAATGAATATCTGAGAAAAGAAAAATTAGGGTGCATTAGTCAGGGAGATCTTCCTAAGAGATTTTAAGTTGTTAGTCTGTAAATAGAGAATATTTTCACGTGGAGAATTGTTGCAAGTTTAGATGAGTTAATAATCCTGAATGTTCTTTGCACACTAAAAATGCTTAATCTTCTTCAATTAATATACTTACCTCCTTCCATACCTGACCTGGCATCTGATAGATCATTTCTTCTTACATGCTATAGACTATAGCTATGTGTTAAATGATATTTCTATTATTAAGATTTCGGGAAAAAACAATGCCTACCTGGTCAGTTTCCTTATCTTATTGACCTTTAAAAACATATTTCATTAAATATTATGTTTTTCCTTTCTCTCTTTATATTTTTTATTTAATATTTAAAGGGAAGTATAACAATTTTCCTGAATTGCATACTTCATTTTCCAATGTTTCATATAAAGTCAATATTTTAAGTTTAATTATATATTTTAAAATAAGATATTAACCAAGAAAGCACAGCATCTGTTGTTAAGTTGTTGTGTTTTAATGAGCCATGTAGTTTTATTTTCTAAGTTTAACTAGTACTACCAAATCATTAATTCTAGGTTAGAATTATAAAGCATTATCAAAGGCACTCACAGAATATTGCAATTAGAGTTTACTTGATTAGGCAACTATAAGAAAATTAACTTTTTTTCTGTGTGAACAATGGAGTCAGTTAAAATGTTTCATGGAACTAATGTGGTAATAGCAATGCTGTAAAAATATAGGTAGCATAATTATTACAAAAACATTTTTATCTTAAAATCTGTAAATGATTCCGTACTGGCAGAAAAAAATACAAGTACTTTTTAAGCATTTGTTAGACACATAGAATTTATGAGTATTAAATAGGAAATAAAGGTATTTATTTGCCTGAAAATGATACATTAATAAATAAGAAAATAGGTTTTTGAAACATAGCAATCTCCTTTTTAGAAGTTTATGTATTTATTGTGGCCTTTTTTGAGTCATGCAGCATATTATTTCTCACAATTTATAATGGACTTTAAATAATATTGACCTTTGAGCCTTTATTTGACCTTTACGATTTCACTTTCCAATTATAATACATAGATGGAAGATTACTTGAAGCTTACTGCAAAGTGGCTTCATTCTCTGAGAATTTTACAACCCATGGCTTTAATAACATTTGACACTGGTTTGGGACCCATTTTCTCTTGATTGGTATACACACTTCCACATGTCATAGTCAGGCCTTGACTCTTCTGCTACTTGTCAGTAGATTCTTTCACAGATTTACATAAATATATTTCCTGGAGGCAACATTTACAACACTTACTCATGACAGCAATGATCCTTGGGCATTTCACATACTGTAGTTACATGTCATTCTGGAGGATATTGTTGATTGCCTGTCGTTCCTACTGCCTAGATGTCATTCAAAGGGCTATTTGTTATTTTAATGTATAAGAATCTGAAACATTAAGGTCAATTAACCCAACAGGGCCACTGTCTGAGTCAGGTTCAAATGCAAGTTTGCTACTTGTGAGAACTGTCCTGAACAATGATGAGGAAAGAGCTTGCTGCTAATGACTGAGCTATGCAGTCGGGATTATTTGTTGTTGTGAATATCTACCCTCCCCATGTTCCCATTTTCTTGAGTAATTGTGAAACTAATATTTTCAAAATATCTGGACATATACCCCCTCCCTCATTAATATCCAGATCAGTAGGAGCAAGTATTACACTAGCCCTGTCAGTGTATAAATAGAAATAATCCACTGTTACAGAAAACAAGTCACAAAAGTGAAAGACAACAAAATTGGAGGGCAGATTGGAATGACTTAGACATTTTATCAAGCAGAATGCCAGGAAAATAATTTCACATGCTTGTTTTTTAACACAGTAGAATCTTATATTACATTTTTTCTCTTAGTCTAAATGCTAAAGCTTAAACATGCTTTGATAAAGAGTCCACAAGGGAGAGATCTCTCTTATCTCTGGAGACAGGTGAGGGGAGGGTCTAAACATATTTTGTATTCTCTGAACATTTCGGCCTGTCTCTCCAGAGAATAAGTTACTGGGACTCTCTATAAAAAGTCTACGCTGGTTACTTTGAAAACACATTTGGCTTTTTAAACTTTGGAGCCAACCAGGAGGCTGAAAATAGTTTTTTCCCTATGAATTCAAAACCTTAGAAAATATTTCCTCTTAAAATATTTGCATTATTATTTAATTTCTAAGATACTAGGATTTCTATTTCCTATACCTATCACAATCACATGGAACATTATCTCTTTATTATACTACTATTGTCTAAATAGCATGGGTTGTAACACTCTTGCTGACTTTCTGAGGACCCTATGGGTGGTGAGTCAGCTGCAGTTCTAGGAGAGATCAGATGAGAAAATTCTAGTTAGAGCAGGAGAGCTCTCTTTCTTTATATCTTCCCTGGGCCAGGTCTGGTTCCTAAGGCAGATCTTCCTCCTCCTACGACAGTGAACCAGTCATTTCCTCAGTCCAAACTGGCCCATTTTGCCATGACTCTCTCGCAGTTGTTCACTAGAACTTCCAGAAGGCAGATGGAAGGCTTCCTGCATTTTCTTCTAAGGTAGTTAGAGAAAAACTGTTCTATTGAGAAATACGAACGAAGATGTTGGGAGTCAATGGATGAACTACTAATATTTTTTCCTGAATGACTTTTTTTTTTTCCCCAATGGTAGGCATTCTTCTTACCTATTATTTCTGCTGCAGTAAAGCATATTTGGCTGGAGTAAGTAGACAGACATGATAATTCGATGCAAAAGAAGGCTTGGATATTCATGTATTTAAGTTGTTTTACATGTTACTTGTCTCAGGAAGTTAGCACTACGCATATCACATCACTATCAAGTGAAATTTAGTGTGGCATCCACCAGGGATATAATTTTTGCCAAGGAATGTTCCAGTTCTGCAAAGCAGCTGGAAACAGTAAAGGTTCAAATGAAACATACAGAGTGGGATTGTGGGAATGCATTTCTTGATTGCACCCTCAGAAACCCTAATAGGACATAGAAAAATGGGCTTATGATATTTAAGGAATTCAAAGGGCTGAAGACTTTGGAACTTTTAGCACAAGAGACTGAGGAACTTCGCAGTACTGGACCGAAAATTCTTGGATTGATAAGGAAATTCTCTCTTCACAGAGGATGACCAGCTGATTCTGAAAAACTGGGGATCCTATTTCATTTTAGTTATAAAATCTGTGCTATAATTCCAGCATCTTGATATGATTTGAGGGTAATTAGTAACAAACAGACCAGAAAGTCTTCCATAGAAACCTTTAAGAGAAGAAGTCAGGGAGAAAGCTATACATGAAGAACAAGCAGTGCCCTTTAACTTCCACTGCCCACCTGGGTTGACTTTGAATAATACCATCTTGCCGTTTCTTAGTCTATATAACTGTCCTAATGTCACCTGTGTACTCTACCTGCCATGGGTTAACAGCTTGAACTCACTTTATAAAATAAAAGAAGAGGTTGATTAAAACCCGTGTTAAAGTGGTGGTCAGTGGGCCGGGTGGGGAAGATAGGGACGGGCTGGTCAAAGTTTACAAACTTTCATCTTTAAGATGAATGAGGTCTGAGAGTCCAATGTAAATCTCGGTAACTAGAGTTGGTAACACTGTATGATATAACTGAAATTTGCTGAGAGAGTAGAACTGAAATGTTCTCTCTCACACACAAAATGGTAACTGGTGATGGTTGTGGTGTTTAACTTGATGGGGCCAATCCTTTCACCATCTGTACGTATTTCACATCACCATGATGTACACTCCATATGTCTTGCAATTGTATTTGTCAGTTATACCTCAGTAAAACTGAAAATTAAAAAAGGAGAGAGGGTTGCGTTGTATTTATTTCTTAGACAGTAGGGCAGACGGAGGCCAAAAAACACATCTCATTTTTCACTTGATGCGACCAGAGACCAGGCAAGTGACAGAGTTGAGAGCAGAGAAAAATAAAAATCAGTGAACTAAGGGGCGCCTGGGTGGCTCAGTGAGTTGAGCATTTGCCTTTGGATGGGGTCATGATCCCAGGGTCCTGGGGTCAAGCCCCCCCTTTTCCCCTCTCCCTCTGCCCCTCCTCCCCACCCACTCATGAGAATCCACGTGTGCTCGCCCACTCTCCTTCTTTCTCCTTCCCTCTCTTCATTGTCTCTCTCAAATGAATAAAAAGAAAATCTTTTGTTTTTAGAGATTTTTTTTTTATTTATTCATGAGTGACACAGAGAGAGAGGTAGAGACACAGGCAGAAGGAGAAGCAGGCTCCATGAGGAGCCCGATGTGGGAATCGATCCTGGGACTCTGGGATCCTACCCTGGGCAAAGGCAGGTGCTCAACCACTGAGCCACCCAGGCAGGCATTCCCCCCCCCCCCCACCAAAAAATAAAAAATCTTTTTAAAAACAAGTAAACTAAGAAGAAGAAAAGAATCTGGAGAGCTAGAGGGGATCAGTGAATTTGACAGGCAGGAATATGCTCCCTCACTTCTTCCTGGCACAATATTCTGTGATTAGACATTTATTTGGTACCCCATAAATCTGTTCCTTGGCACTCTCATAGTGTGGTTGATTTTGTTGAAAAGCATATGCTTATTTCTCACACACATGCACAGTGTGTTCTAATAACATCTTAGCAGTTTACATTCTGATTAATAGATTCTGATATTTTATTTACCTTGGTGAATGATTTGCACCTACCTTACATCCTTTGCATTTTCTTTGGACTTCATTAGCATTCCATGAAATTTTGTGATATTTTCTCTCGTTTAGATTTATTTAAATTTCTACTCAGCAAAAAGCTATTTAGGCAAAGTAGTATGCTTTACTAGCTATTTTTCTCGAAAATTTCCCCAACAAAAGTTTATTACATCACTGCCACATATATATATCCCCAATACTGTTTTATGCAAAAAAATATTTCATACTGTAATTTGTCACAGTGTAAAGTTGGTATTTAGAAAATACATTCTCATATTTACAGCCATAATATTAAAAGCATAAAATCTAAAAGATGAAAATCTGTTTTCAACTAAGGGCATGATATATATGTATTGCTATTATAAATATTATATGTACCGATGAATTTTCCTCAGAAGTTGAAGATCTGTCACATAAAATATGTTCCTATATAGTTATCTTTTATATCATACATTGGGCAGCTGTAACACATGTTCTTAATAGAGGAGTATGTGTTCATTTCATAATGTTAGTATCTGCAATGAATTGTCAAATTACCAACTATTTTATTGATTCTGTGTTTCGTAGAGCACCACCAACATATGAATAGCTATGCTTCAGCTATTTCCTATTTGAGCTAATGTCACAACCTAAATTTTGCATGTAAATTGTTAAATTCACTTTTTTTCTCAATACCAGGGGCGTCAGAGAGAATCTCCCCTGCTTGGGCATGAGTCCAGGAATCAGATGGTTAGTACGGTCTGTCCAGAATCAAATGTAGCCATTGTTCTTTTTCTTGTTCTAAATAAGATGTAAAACCACGAGGATACGTTAACCATATTATAGATAAACTCATCCACACAAGTTATTATGTACATTATTAACATTACCCCCATATCTATCTCTAGGAAGAGGCAGATAGACAAGAAATTATAACACAATGTGATACGTCTATATACAGCTTAGGTGTAATGTTCTGTTGGCTTTCACATTTGTTCTTACAGAAATTGAAAAGATTTCTTACCTACCACTAGGCTTCTTTATTGGTATATAGAAACCTGAAATTGAACACCAATAAAAAATAAACTTATTATTAAAAAAAAAAGGAAACCTGAAAATGAAGGAAAGGCATTTAGGATATAACTTGCTGGCTGTGTAAAATTTTTTAAACTTGGAGAGTTTCCCAATGAATTCAAATAGCTTTTTTCCTTTTTAATTTTGTTTTGTTAATATAAATTTTTGACTTCACAGATTCATATCCTTGAATTTAAGTAACCTAACCAAATGCTGCTCTGAATTTTAGAATTGTAGTTTATGTTTACTTAATTTGATTTTCTAGTTTTGCTTTACTTGAATTACCAAAGTGATCCTTTATTAAGATTCTTTATTATTCCACAGTTTACTTGAATTACCAAAGTGATTCTTTACTAAGATTCTTTATTATTCCACAGTTTGATTAATAAGTTGGTAGTTTATTTTTATGTATTTGTACTTCTTACAAAAGTCATCCATACATGAACAATGTTGAGCTTCGAATGGATGGATGTCAGCTGATATCCACTTGTCATTTTTACCTTATGTGTATGTCATATATTTTTTGTGAAAGGCTGACTAGAGAGTTTAACCAATATACATTAAGATTTCATACATAGTACCTCGAGTATTTAAAAAGTAATTATAATCTTTTCAGCATTATCAACTATAACCTTCACAAAATAATTCGAGTGGTAATTCAGTAATTGCCAGTGGGCATTTACTAACATATTCAGATGAGATAATTATATCTCAAACAAAATTTTAGCCATTTGACAAACGGCTGGCTTCCTTTTATTTTATTACAATTACATGAGAATTGTTAACAATTCATAGAACTTCCATAATATTTTGTTCAAGTTTAGTTCTTGCAGCTATTTTGTCCGTTTGTAATAGGACTTTGAAAGACACTTTTTCAGATCATATAAGTTCACTATTTTAAATTTCGATCAGTTTCTAATTAATGTTTACTTTGGCGGAGGAGCTGAAATATTATTTTTAGCCCCAATTAAATATATTTTTGAAAAGAGATGTTCTCTTAAAATGACAAAAAATACCCACCCCTAAAGAAAAACCTTCACATAATGAGAACCTAAACAAGAACAGTTTAAATATAGTTTCTCTAAGCTCTACTTAATATCCTCCAATATTGAATAACACTATCGGACAGAAGAAAATCTTAACAAAATTGTTCCCAAACAAAGTAGAATGAAGACCACCATCTCTCCGGTGATACAGTCATGAACTTCTGGGGTTTCTTCAGTGCTAAGTACACAGTCCTTTGAATTTCCAACTTAATTCAAGAACAGAGAACGCATCCCCCAGGTTTTCATAACGTGGGATTAAGCAGAATTAAAACGCTGAGGACTTTCTCCTGAAGTTCGCTGTTTCCCGCAGGGAAAGTGTTCCACAAGTTTTGGTGGGAATGAAGTCAAGCCTGTAGCAGACAGGCACACCCTGGGTGACTTTGGAGAGTTACACGTAGCAGATATAGTTACACGGTGTGACTTTGAGCAACAGATCAGGGCCTGGAATGGGATGCGCACCCTGTTGAGTTGTCCCTTGTAGCAGATGTGGCGGGTGTCGCCAGCCACATTCCCAATGGGGTCTCCCAAATTCCAGCTCAGTCTCTCACCTGGAGGACTCTAACAAGCTCCTAACTCTCTCCACAACACTTTTCCCTCATCCTGTTTTGTGCATCAGCCAGAGTTATATTTTTGAAATGTAAATCAGCTTGCTACACTTATTTCCCCCAGTACTTGTGCACTGCTCTTGGAATAAAGACCACTGGGTATTACATAAGACTGATGAATCACTGACCTCTACCCCGGGAACCAATAATATAGGATATGTTAATTAATCAAATTTAAATGAAAGAAAAAAAATGGGGGAAACAAGAATAAAGACTATAGTCCCTGGAATAGCTGGAAGGGTTGGAAGGATTGCCCCTGGGTAGCACCCCAGCTTCATTTTGCTGCTCCATCCTACAAAAAAGTTTCCAGAAATTCTGGTGTATGTTTTTCAACTCATCATTGAGGGTGTCAAGTGTTTGAAAAACTGTTCCCATCACTGTAGGGCAGCAACTTCTCTCCCATCCTCCATGTACTTGACCTGCCGCTGGAGTGTGCCTGTGCTGGGAGGGCTCCCTGCCCCCTCTGCCTGGCTCACTTATGCTCCTCTCATCTCATCATAACCTCAGGTTCCCTGGGAAGTCTTCCCTGATGCTCCAGAGCAGTTTCCTGTCTCCCGTTATAACTCTTGAGGTGCTGCGCACATTACTGCATTTTGTAATTAGATACTTCTTAATGATCAAGTCATATTCTTTCTGAGTAAAGAGTTACTTGCCTGTCCAGCCAGCATCTCTTCAAAAAGAAGTGTATTTCCTTTTTTTCACACTGTTTGAAAATGCTTTCCCTTCTTCATCAAAAGAAAAAAAAAAGTCCAAGCCACCTCTTTAATGTGCATCAGCCGATGAATGGATAGAGGTAATGTGGTGTATGATAGACAATGGACTATTCATTCAGTCTTAAGAAAAGGAGGAAAATTTGTCATCTATGACAACACAAGTGAACCTTGGTGGACATTATGCTGAGAAGGCATCCAGGAACACAAGCGAGTGTTGGGGTTGGGCTGAAACAGTGTCGAAGCAGATGGGGATGTGAATCATCCTCTTGAGACTGTCATGAGTCAAAGTTGCAGAACCTTTTGTATTAGAGGAAGGTGTCTGGAAAGCCAGAGTGGCTGCCATGGTTATTCAGGGTTAGTATCCTAAGGCCTGAAGGATGGTGGCCACGTATGCACAGGAGCTACAGAGGATATGCTGGCCCGTAATTTCAGGTGACGGGATCTTAAAAAATTCCAAAAATTTAATTGTATGTTTTTCAACTCATCATCGAGGGTCTCAAGTGTTTGAAAAAGTGTTCCCACAAAGGTTTAGTTTCATAGATTCCTTTCTAACTGAAAACTCTGATAGATGATGGAATGGTAGTTTTGATCCGTTTGCAGGCCTGTGTCGGCTGCCAAAAGAGGTCCTTGGGTACCTCGTGGCAGAGGCGGTCAGTAGAGGGAAAGAATATAAAAAGAAGAAACAGTGGGCCTAGAATAAAGTTTGTGCTTTACTAATATTGGTGTGGTTTTCATGATGAAATATCAAGAAAAAAGGTTGTTCTTTCCAGGAATACCAAAAAATGTTTAATACCCGATTTCACATGGTTTGTGGATTTCCACATGCCATGTGGAGAAAGTGTTATCAGTTAGAATAGAGAACTAATAAGAGGTGTACAGATTAGTATAGTGAGAAACATCATTACACACTTTAATCCATGGGGTTCTTTTGTTGCTACTGTGTGCTCTCCATATTGAACAAACATTCATCCATGAAGTGAAGTATATTATTGACCCAACCCAATATAAAGTATAAAGTATGTCAAGACTTCACATATTTAATCCACTTCATTCTAGTATATTGCTGTTTACGTTGGGAATTACAATTTTGTGAAATTATTTTGAAGTCCTTGACTACCATGCAAACTTTGAGGAGACAGTTGCAAAAAATGAGTTCAACTGTCATGGCAAATCAATAAAGGTAGACTCCCCCAGAAGGTTTCTAGGACACTCATGGACATGGGTTATATAATTTACTTCAATATCATTTGCAATCAACTCTTCCAGGAAGCTCAGAAACATGTGATTTCTTGAATAAGGGTTCAAATAGACCAATCTGCCACTTTTCTTCTGATTTGTTTACAGACATGAAATACATTGAGAGTCCTGTAGACTATCAAGGGTCATGTATTTTGGAATAAAGATGTAGTTAATCCAAAGGTGGAAAATGCTCACCTAGGCTAACCTGGTCACTGAACATTAATTAATTTATACAAAGTTTCAGGGACGCCTGGGTGGCTCAGTGCCTGCCTTCGGCCCAGGGCATGATCCTGGGGACCCAGGATCGAGTCCCACATCGGGCTCCCTGTATGGAGCCTGCTTCTCCCTCTGCCTGTGTCTCTGCCTCTCTCTCTCTCTCTCTCTCTCTCTCTCTCTCTCGCTGTCTCTCATGAATAAATAAATAAAATCTTTAAAAAAAAATCTACAGAATGTAGGTGTTTTGAGAGGCAAAAGTAGTTCTATGCTGTTTATGATGAAAAGCTATTGCTTAAAAAAGTCACTTGAAATCACTTAAAAAGAAAACACAACTTTCTCATAGAATTTTAGTAGTAAACCAATTTTAGAATTTGTTCAAATTACTCCAGAAATAAAATAGAAATTATTCAAGATTCATCAGTGCATCTTCCTCTACTAAGGCTTCCAATCTCCCGCTAGTGCTTCTCATTGCTCCTTCAAAGTCACATTCATCCTCAGCAACCACTCTTAGGCAGATAAGGGGATAAGGGGATATCTCTGGATAAGGGGAAAAGAGCAGAAATTTATACTAATGAGCCAGGAATTGTGGTTACAGTTTCTTTACATACTTGACACTTAACATTTGAAGCTCTCAGTAGTATCCAGAGGGCAAGAGAATGGATAAGGGGAGTTTCAGTGTCCTTCTGACTCTTCCTGTGAGTAAGTAGCCTGTGTTTCTCCCAAGACTCTAATGGTTCACTAATAATCCCATCTGCGAGAAAATTGGAGCTGGAAAGAACCTCCATCCAAATCAAGGTAGTTTTATGTTTTCAGAAACATGTTCATTCCCCGCACCCTTGCTTTTTCACTCTTGTCTGCTACGTAGACTTTTCCATATTTGGACATGTCAAATAGAGATCCTGGGAGTCCTCACAAAACGCCATTCCCTAAGGCAAGGGTGGGCAATTTATGGCCAGTCCTTGGAACTGGCTGCGTTTGTAAGTAACTTATATTGGGATACAGCCACACCTATTGTTTCCTGTCCTCTCTGGCTGCTTTCTTCCAACAAAGGCAGCACAGTAGGTGTGACTTTAAGGACTCCCTGGCCACAGAGCCCTAAATATTAGCTCTCTGGCTATTTACAGTCTTTGCTGACTTCTCCGCCCTAGGAGAATGCATGTAAACCCCATTAATCTGTTAAGTGCATATTATTGGAAGTCCAGCGAGCACTTTAAACTCTCTGTGTGATACGGATTCTTGCAAAAATAATTGTAGCTCCAATCATCTGGTGCCCAGATTCACAGCTTTTCCCATTAATGAAAGTTATACATGACCACATATAGAGGTGGTGGGATAGAAACTCGGCTCTCAGAAGACTGGCCTGTCATTGTGCATTTTGAACACCCCCAAAATTGTTATTTTGAAGCTGTTGGTGAAAAGGAGCATGAAAGCAGCCACCTTCCTCCCCCCTGGAGTCCTGCAGGCGAGTGCATGCTGACCAGGCCCCAAGGGGTTCTGAGTCTCTCTCTCTGTCTCTCTCTCTGTCTCTCTCTCTGTCTCTCTGTCTCTCTGTCTCTCTCTTTCTCTTTCTCTCTCTCTCTCTCTCTCTCTTTCTCTCTCTCTCTCTCTCTCTCTCTCTCTCTCTCTCATACACACACACACAAACACACACTGGTGCAGGTTTCTTCTCTGTAAATCTGAGAAAAGTCCTGTGCATTACATGCCTGGGAACCTGCTCCAATGGAGTAAAGATTAGGTTTGTGGAAGTGCTTTGCTATTCTTCTTTCAATTTGGGGCTAAAGACTGAGGAAGAGTGTCAGGAAGAGAAATGCGTTGTTTGATTTAATTCAGTCAAATCAGGACAGAGTATCTAGACAAAGCTTATTAGATTAGATTTCTTCAGGGCACACAGGCTACTGCCTTTCCTTGGTGAATGATACCTACTCGGGCCATGTGCTCATCCTGCCATTTGTGAGATTTATGTAGCATTCTTCCCTCCAAAGTGCTGGAGACGTGGGGTGGAGGAGTTCAAAGTTACGGCAGCAATTTATTTTAGTTGCATATTAAAGCACTAGTGCCTTGTCTATGAGATGGAGCTGTGAGTCCCCAAGATGTCTTGCTGGATGGATTTAATTCGCTACTTACAACCAACTGATACCGAAGTCGAGTTTGCCAGTCTATAGAGCTGGTGAATTCTCTATAGCTTCTCAAATATTACTGTGAAATCTTAAAGTCGAAGGTGAAGGATTTTAGTTGAGTCATATACTAAACCCCCAAATCCTGGGATAAGTGCCTTCCTTTTTTTTTTTTTTTTTTTTTTTTTTACCTGTGCCTCATGGAAATGGATACATTTTCTCTCTCTAGTCAGATAGACTAACTTTTAGATCCCAGCCATGTAAAAAAGGAGAAGATAGGCTCTTAGATCCCAGCCATGTGAAAAAAAGAGACCCCTTCACTCTGGAGAGGCCACAAAATGCAATTGGTTGCTGAAGAATCCTGTCATAGTTACAGTGACATAGACTGGATTTTAGACAAATGGATGAAAGCAATTTTCGTTGGAAAGTACTGAAAAAGCAAAATGCAGCCATTAATGACGAAGGAATGGGACTTTTTTAAGTATGTAGAATGAAAAAGGCCCTCGGGTTGGTTATCATTTGTACCCGATATCTGAGAAAAACACAGGAAAGGAAGCAGAGTCAAGACTCGGCATCATAAAGAGAGGGACAATTGGCTAATGCTCTTTGGAACCATCTACCCTTTCTTCAGAGCTGTACCTTCCACTTGGAATTTGGTGTGGAGGTATTCTCAGGCATTTCCTGAAATCCCAAAAAAGGAAGGAAGGAAGGAAGGAAGGAAGGAAGGAAGGAAGGAAGGAATGGAAAGAAAGAAGGAAGGAAGGAAGGAAGGAAGGAAGGGAGGAAGGAAGGAAGGAATGGAAAGAAAGAAGGAAGGAAGGAAGGAAGGAAGGAAGGAAGGGAGGAAGGAAGGAAGGAATGGAAAGAAAGAAGGAAGGAAGGAAGGAAGGAAGGAAGGAAGGAAGGGAGGGAGGAAGGAAGGAAGGAATGGAAAGAAAGAAGGAAGGAAGGAAGGAAGGAAGGAAGGAAGGAAGGGAGGGAGGAAGGAAGGAAGGAATGGAAAGAAAGAAGGAAGGAAGGAAGGAAGGAAGGAAGGAAGGAAGGGAGGGAGGAAGGAAGGAAGGAATGGAAAGAAAGAAGGAAGGAAGGAAGGAAGGAAGGAAGGAAGGGAGGAAGGAAGGAAGGAATGGAAAGAAAGAAGGAAGGAAGGAAGGAAGGAAGGGAGGAAGGAAGGAAGGAATGGAAAGAAAGAAGGAAGGAAGGAAGGAAGGAAGGAAGGGAGGGAGGAAGGAAGGAAGGAATGGAAAGAAAGAAGGAAGGAAGGAAGGAAGGAAGGAAGGGAGGAAGGAAGGAATGGAAAGAAAGAAGGAAGGAAGGAAGGAAGGAAGGGAGGGAGGAAGGAAGGAAGGAATGGAAAGAAAGAAGGAAGGAAGGAAGGATGGAAGGAAGGAAGGAAGGAAGGAAGGAAGGAATGGAAAGAAAAGTTTCAGGATTTCTGAGCAAAATAAGAAGCAGAGGAAAGACTCATTACACATTGTCAGAAGCAGGTTATTTTCTATTTATGGAGAAAGAACACTATAAACAAAGCTCTAGATCAGCTGGGCAGGTTGAAAATATCTTCAGCCTTGTAGGAATTTCACAGCATCCCCTTTGGGTGATCTCATCTTGTCACATTTTAACATTTTCCTTGTTCTTTTACTCCTTTTGCATATCCATTGCATAAGAGGTTTTTCACCACTCAGACAAATTACAGTCTTATGCTCCCCAGAGGTGGCAAACTTCCAACATAAGCCTTGGAAAAGGAAAGCAATGTTTACGGATCCAATCCTTCTTTCCTTGTTTTTGGAGTTTAGATCATTCCTGGTGAAGCTGTCTTCACCCATCAGCATCAGTGACCTCAAAGACCGGATATTCTACCGCGCCTACAGTTTGACAAGTTGTTGTTGGTTTTTTTCTTTTTTTTTCTTTTTTTTAATGAATACACACAACCCAGGTGTTTATTCAGATGAAAGCCAGACATATTAACTATAATAGCTGCTAAACTTGCCTGCCTTTACATTTTCTGTAAATGTAATGTTTGCAGCACAAGGGCCGCGTCTCTCTACATCTATGTGTACATTATCAGATGCTAAAAAATAATGTACTTTAGTAACCAGTGTGATGTCCTTCATTCATGAGAAACAACCCGTGGAGAGTCTTCCTGAGGGATGTGGGGCAAGAACAATTTTATAGAGCATTGGAGGAGGCATCATGATAGTTAAGAGGCGGGGGACTTCCTGATAAGGCCAGTGGGTGCAATTTTCTAGAAGAGGTAAACTAGCTAAAGCTGAGTTGGAGGATTGTGATTGGTGTGTTAGGATTCCTCGACAGGTGTTTCCTGTAAGTGCAGGTGGACTGAGGTTTAGATTTGTGAGGAGGGCCAGGTCCTGACATACTGATTAGCTTTATGAACCTATAAATTCTTAGTGGTTAGCACTAGGTATGAGGCAGCATTCTAAGTACTTACAGGACTGGAGGATGAAGGTGGTGTCAACTTAGAAAAACAGGCAGCTGCCTTGCTGCTCAAGCCTGGATCACAGACATGTTTTATCTCGTTCACATAAGGAAGTGGAAGAGGGAGGATCTTGTCTCATGGAGTCGAAGAATGAAATCTCGTAGATGAAGGAGAGTGTGAGCAAAGTGCTAGAAGCTTATTGAGTAAGGAAAGAGAGAAAGCCTTGGGGAGTGAGAGGGGACCCGACAGGGTGGCCCATGTGGGCCTCCACCGACAGCCTTGTATTTAGACTGGATCGGGGAGCTTGTGGCCTTCGCATTCTTCTGATGCCTTGTTTTGAGTAAGGACTGGTGATAACATCCTCAATGGCTACTCTTTGGGGTCTGGCGATTCTTTGTTGGTCACAGTGACTATCATAAAAGAAGACACCCTCCCACCCACACCCAGGGCAGGGTGGTCTGGTTTGTTCCCTTATCTCTGGTTTTCTTACAACTCAGCATTGTGGGGATTTCCAGGAGCTTGATCCTGTAGCCCCCTACCCGTCTCTCCCTATTTAGCCCCGCCTGTCCCTTTCTCAGGGATATGGTTTTAAATTAGACTCAGCTGCGTGTCTGCTTTTAAAAGTTAAGAAACTTCCCATGAGTTTCCAGAGACTGTGGCTCTTCTCAAGAAATCTGAAGCTTTGGCAAGACTAGAACTGCATTCCCCCCACCGTGCCATTGCTTGGGAGGTGACAGCTGCCACCAGCTGGAGGTGGGGCTATACCCCATTTCTCACCATCCCTGCGCCTGTTGTCGCAGCCCTAAGCTTAGCTCATTTGCTTCCTGGCCTCACCCTGTAGTAACGTGAATTGCTAGCCCATAGATCAGGAAGGGATGAGTGAAAGGGATGGAAAGAGAATGGTTTGGGGCGAGGGTCTCCAGAGAACATGGGGAAGCGGTGGGTGTGGAAGTAGGCGGGCTCTGGGATCCAGCCCAGGAAGAGTGGGAAAGAACTTCCCTGGGAGCAGAGTGACAGCCTGGAAGTGTTGATCCTGTTTTGTAGCAGCTGACACCTTTAAGAAACCTTTATTCTGCTGACTGTCAGCAACGTGCTGAAGAAAATCCCCTTTCCCACTTTTCCAAAACAGATTAATGCAGGCTTTCATTCCACTTTTTAATGTAAATACAATTTGCAATAAGAGAAAATAAATGAAATCCCTTTTGCGGGAGTGAGGTGGAAGAAAGGAGCATTCTGTGGAAGTATTGGAGATTATTCTGTAATGAGTGATTCTTGCAAAAGTAACTTGGGAGCCCCGTTGGCAGCAAAGGGTAGAATGTGGCCTGATTTAAATCGCAAGTTCTGTGTGCCTAGCAGAGCATGGTAGTTTGTTTAATAGTATTTCAAATGGAAAAGTCACAATTGACAGTGTCAGTTCATAAGGAACAAAGCTCCAGAATCTACGGAGAAATTAACTACTCTGGGAGCACCAGCTTCAGAGCAACATGAGTGCTTCACTGGAGGAAAAGGTGGTGAGTTTTCAAAATAATTCTTATTTGTGCTTCTCTGGTATTTACAACTATAAACATATTCCCTTTGAATACACCAATTTTTTTTTTTTTATACAATAGGAATCAGTTTTGAGAACAGTGTTTTTACTTCAAAATAATTGAATGGGTGCACTTTAAGTAAAATTTCTTTATTTGCATTTGCAAACTCTTACAGCCAATAAAATGAAACTCTGAAGGTCTTTTTTGCCAAAAGAAAAATTAGATGTAATGTTCAGTGAACTCTTTGAAAATTGTAACTGTTACTTTAATGCAACTAATTCTGATTTCCATTAAATGTACCTGTTGTTTTTGAACCACGTGGTTTAACTTCCCTGTAACTGAGAGCCCCACCCCTTTAGAATCACAGTAAAATCTCTACTTGTAAGTTAAGAAAACCAAGTAAAAGTATTTTTGTCACCAGAAGCTTGTGTTGTTTCTTATTTTAGTAATTTTTTTTTGTTTTTTTCTTTCACTAGAAAGAAAAACTACAAATATTTATATATCTGGAGTGGAGGAAAATTCTCTAAATTTGTAAAATTAAGTTGTTCTTATTCAGAAGTCCGTGTGAATTGTCTTTCAGTTGATGAAAGGAAATCACAAATTCAAGCTAATAATAACATTTTGAGGCCACTAAGCCAATGCATAAAATTCTTTTTTTTTTCCACCTCCCACCCCGCCACACCCCCAAATATGAGAGAGCTTTCACTCCCTTTTGCTAAGGTGGCTGTCTCAGCCAGTCCCGAGCCACACCTGAGTGTCACACAGGCGTCTGTGTCACGTCTTTAGATAAGATTGTGAAAATCTATTTGAATAAAAAGTTCATAAAAAAATAGATAATGCCTATCTATTCACCTCAATAAATAACTTCATAATTTCAAGACTCCTTTTATCAAGTTCTATCTTAGAGAAGAAGCATTTTGTGATAATCTATAAAATTAAAAGACTTCTATTAAAAAATCACATAAAAACGTTTGAGTTAGTTACAAAATAGCCCGGAAAGAATATTAAATTATTTATAGTAATTGCTGTTTGAAAAACTGATAATTTCATATCTTCTCATGTACAGCATTTTAAGTGGTATTCATTTCATGACATGTAAAATGAGAATTGAGATCAGTTGACCTCATAAGATTGTCCAAGTTTAAAATTCTGTGAAAAAAAAAAAATTCTGTGAAACTATAAATTAGGAACATATGTACACACTTTATTTCTAATTTAACTGTAGAGATATCTGTGTAATTTATTATCTAAAAAGAAACATGAACACCAAAAAAAAAAAAAAAGAAAAGAAAATCCCCAGTAGCCACTCAGCTTTTAACTATAAAATTTTATAAGGTGACAAGACTCCCTGGAGCTTTGTGTTTACCCTCTTGTGGTTCACTCTATATCTCCGTTGATCAGAGCTTTTTTTCACTGAAAAAAGACTATCTATGTATTTCAAATACCTCCCATGTTAAGTTCTGTCCCATTAGGTCCACCACTCGTATTTTTGATACGAAGGATGAATCAATTGCCCTAAGTCTTCATCTCTTTAAAATTGTGCATGTATGCACACACACACACGCACACACACACACACACAAATACAACAAAGCACAACCTACAGAATCCCCCAAATGAGAAGATTGATTATTTCTTAAATGTTACGTGGCATTCCGTCCCTTGATTTTTAGAACAGCTAAATGAGGACTACTTGGATTCTATCCTAAAATATTATGCAACGGACTCACTCTCACAGGTATACAATAGGTTTGACATTTGATGGGGAATCGGGGACAGCGGAAGGGAAAGAATTCTTAACCACGTCTGCTTGTATTTAACTGCCCTGCGGCACTTTAATTCTTGTCCATCTTTTATTCTAGTAAAACTGTCACTGAACCAAAAGATATATCTGTGTAAAGAACTGTACTGTCAAAAAGTAAAGCTAGTTGGAGAAGCTTATGGGACTTTATGTCAGTTTTCCACTTGAATTATAGTTATTTCACTAACTAGTTATCTTTTTCACATCTATTGTGACTGGAGGATGAGATGTAGCAGCGATCTTTCTGCAATGCCATTTGTAAACGAAATTTATGTTATAGATTTGCATGCTAAGTGCCTCTCTGGTAAGAAGAGCTCTCAAAGACAGCATGTTTATGCCATCATTTGTGTTTAAATCGGAATTCTAAAGCAGACCCAAGTTAAACATGAAGACAACTTTAGATCTTTGTCTTAAGTCAAATATGGATTGTTTACTTATCATCAAAGTTATCTTCTTCTGGGCTTTTTTTTTTTTTTTTCTTTCTTTCCTTTAGGAGGCAGCGATTAGCCTCCTAATCTATGATCCTTTTTCATGATATTCCTTCTACTAACTTCATAGTTTAAAAAACTTTGTGTGTTTTGGCATTATCATGAAAAATACATATTTAAAATTCACGATTAGTTCAAATGATAAGATCAGGTTGTTTCAAAGGAGCTTCAGGAGACAGTATATGAAGTTACGCATACTTATAGATACCAGGGAGTTATTTCATTCTGGTAGATAAATCATAAGCATCTTTGCTAGAACTTCTCATTCATTTATTCATTTGACACAGATATGCTGAATGTACCAGGCAGTGGGCACCACTCAAGGCTGTCAGGTGCAGGGGTACAAAGAAAGCACACGTAGGTGCTGTTCTTGAAGTTTACCTTCTAGTAGGGGGAGAGAGAAAAGGCACAATTGGGAGTTGGAGAACCAGAAAGTATGAAGTCATGGACACTTGTGGACAGGTGGCTGCAAATTTCAGTCCTACTTTTCTTTTTTTAAAAATATTTTATTTATTTATTTGAGAGAGAATGTGCACACAAGCACACAAGTGAGCCTGAGTGGGGGGTAAGGGCACAGGGAGAAGCAGACTTCTTACTGAGCAGGGAGCTTGATGTTGGGCTCCATCCCAGGACCATAGGATCATGACCTGAGCCAAAGGCAGATGCTTACCAACTGAGCCACCCACATGCCCCCCAGTCCTACTTTTCATGCTCCTTTTACTTCTCAGACATTTTCCTCAGCTGGGAAGAGGAAATTAGAATATGTGACTTGCCGCTTCTACAGGAATGAAATGAAACTCACAACTTTCATGCTGGGGTCCCAGGGCAAGCAAGCTCTGTGCGTGGGTGGGGATCTCAGGAGCTGTGGGTCAGAGTCACTGCAGGAGACTTACTTCAACTGCTTTAAAGAATCCCAATGGGAGTCTTTAAAAGAATTTTTAAAGTATAAAATTAAATAATAAACATTTTTTTAAATAGAAAGGGAAGAAAAATAAAAAGATGAAATCCCTGCATGCTTCTTTTACCTCCCCAGAGGTAAGTACTGCCAACTGTTGGTTTTGCATTTTTCTCTATATATTCTAGATAATTGTATAAATAACTTCCTTTATTTCCTCCAGAAATTGGATCAGTAAATACAGTAATCTGTAACTTGTTTTTGCTTATTGGTTTTCTAAAATAGGTAAATAATTCATATATATATATATATAATGCATGTCATAAAATATGTAAGTAATGTAATAAATTTACTGTGTATATATCCATTATGAAGTACACAAATATTCTAAAATATACAGAGGAAAATCCTTCTTCAATGTCTTTCTTGCCTTCATCTGCAACTCCCAGGAAACCAATGTTATATGAAATATATACTGAACATATATATGAAATAACATACGACCTCATAAGAAACTGTTATAATTGAATTGTTATTGTTAATTATTATGGGTTGCATTGTGTTTCCAGGGAAGCTGATGAATGAGGTCAGTGTGTAAGAACTTCTTACATACCATGTATAGACAATGAGGTTCCATACAAGGTTCTTCATAAAAAGGAGTTTTTATTGAACTGTTTTCCTCTGGGCCACCCTCTAGGAATGTTGTGGAAAGAGAGGAAGTAGACTGTCAAATAACTTTTTCATAGCTTTCTGTAACACAGAGGTATTTCAAGAGGTATTTGTAGCAATGAGGAGAAGGGAAATGTTATAGTTGTCAGCACTTTTCCCCTTGTGCTGATTTTAACTTTCTGTGTTACTTCTTGTGGTTTGTATAGATTACTGCCAGACTGAGTCAGTGATATTCAGTAGGACGGGACATGAATTTGTTAATATTGTGTTCTGTACCATATTTAGTGTTTTGTGAACTCTGGAGTTGTTGATATCATAGCTTAAGAAAACATTTAGAAATCCCACTACAATGAATTTCATATTATCCTTTGGGGTTTCTGAGCTTTGAGATGTCTAAGCTTTAGAGTGACTACGGAGCTATCTATGGGTAAAAACTCTGCCCCTGTATTAGTCATGCTCTCCAGAAAAACAGAATCAATAGGAAGTTTGTACAAATTCAGAGAAAGAGACTGATTGATTTGTTGATTTTTAAGGAATTGGCTTACATGATTGTTAAGTCTGATGAGTTCAAAATCTGCAGAATGGGGTGGAAGGCTAGAGAATTGACATTCTAATTCCAGTCCAAAAATATTCGGCTAGCAGAATTCTCTCTTCCTTGGGAGAGGTCAGTCTGTCATCTAATAAGGCATTCAACTGATTGGATGGGGCCCACCCATATCACAGAGTGTAATCTGTTTTAATCAAAGTCTGATTTAAATGTTAATGTCATCTAGGGGCACCTGGGTGGCTTGATCAGGTAAGCATCCAGGTCTTGATTTCAGGGTAGTGAGTTCAAGCCCCACATGGAACCTACTTAAAAAAAAAAAAAGTTGCTGCCCTCTATGAAGTTATTTTTTAAATGACATCCCCAGTGGCTCAGAGGTTTAGCGCTGCCTTCAGCTCAGGGCATGATTCTGGAGACCCTGGGATCAAGTCCCACCCGGGCTCCTTGCATAGAGCCTGCTTCTCCCTCTGCCTGTGTCTCTGCCTCTCTCTCTGTGTCTCTCATGAATAAATAAAATCTTTTAAATAAAATTAACAAATAAATAAAAATAAATAAAAAAAATTTCATAGAAACATCTAGATTGATATTTGACCAAATATCTGGGTACGGTGACCTAGCCAAGTTGACATACAAAATTAACCATCATAGCCTCTTTCCATAGGGAATATTTATTCTTGTAACTTATATTATCAGATCTAAAAATGAGGTAATATAACTTCTAAGAAAACTTTAAATATGACTATTGAAGTTAGTATACAAAATTAATTAAATTGCCAAATTTGAGGAAAAAGTCCCTATAAAACTGCTCTGACTCCTGACACCAACTGCAGCAGTAGAAGGAGTCCCCAACTCACCCTCAGTTTTATTAATTCACTAGAAGGACTCAAGGGACTCAGAGAAAGTTTATTATATTCATGATTGTTGAATATTGGAGAGCAAGGATATAGAATAAAGTCAGCCAAGAGAGGAGACACATAAGGGCAGAATCGGGAAGGGGTCCTACAACAGAGCTTCTGTGGTTGTCTTCTCCCCATTGAGTCATGAGTCACAGGTGGTATTACTTCCTCTTGGCCGTGATGTATGACAATATGCACGGAATTGTGCCGACCATGGGACACTCCCCTGAACCCAGTGTCCAGAGTGTTTACCAGGGTTTATGTAGGTAAAATTGACTGGACAATCACCCTCATGGTTGGATTCAGTCTCCAGGTCAACTGGTACCTCATGACCCAAAGCCGCTAACCTAAATCAAATTATTAGTCTTTCTGCCTTGGGTAGCCCCCACCCTTTCTGACTTGGGCAGACTGTTGGGTATGGCCAATTCTCATTCTAAACAAAGACTATCCTTTCGGGTATGACATAGAATACTTGCAATGGGCAGAAGCCTAACCTTTTTATTTAAGGCCAATTTTTTAGTGCAGATTTAGAAAATATGATCCATTACTATTTGGAGATATGAAGAGCCATGGAAAAGTCTTAAGGTAAATAGATACTAAATAACCAAAGAAACATGGTAATGGACAAGTTATCAAGCTAGGCATTTAATTTTCTTGAACTTCTCTTACTAGATCTGTAATATGAGAGCCCTAGATTACATGAGGTCTAAGGTTCTCTTAAAATGTTACGATCTGTGATGTTAAAAGGCCCGCAGAGACTGGAAAGATTTCTCCTTTCCAGTTTCACAACTATCTTTTGGTCGGTGAAAAATTCTAGACAACTTGTCTAGAGCTCAGCTATTGGAATCTCACCTTCAAACTTGAAGATCCTGAATGAACTTCAGAAGGAATTAATGTCAAGGACTTAATTAGCTTTTGTAGGTGTCTCTTTTAATGAACAATGTCCACATCTCTCCCTCTCACTTCCTAGTCTACAATACCATTTTCCTCGCTGTCTTACCTATCTTCACTAGATCACTGAAGAATGATACAATAATGAATTTGTATTTAAAAAATGGAGGTAATTTTTCTCAGTCTGACTTTTAATATTCCATTGTTGAAGGAAGAATATTTTTAATAAGCGTTTTCTAGCAATAATAATTTTTTAGGCAGAAAACTAAAAGTGGCAGTGTGCATGCAAACAGAATACTGTCACAGACGTGGTTGTCCAGCTGTCTCACCACAAACAAAAGTCCCTTTTATGATAAACTTTATGGTGGTTGTCCATTTCCCACTGAATGCTCCTGTTGGAATGGAGCTCACAAAACTGCCTGGTCAT
Organism: Vulpes vulpes; assembly: GCF_048418805.1. NCBI lineage: Eukaryota > Metazoa > Chordata > Mammalia > Carnivora > Canidae > Vulpes > Vulpes vulpes. The sequence goes on along the minus strand of NC_132786.1, from coordinate 4,128,597 downwards.
TTTACAACAGCTCAGAAACTATGGAATTTATTCATAATATTAGAATAATTGTATCAATTTACGTAAGATGCAACATGAATGTAGGAACCATCACTGATTTTCATTGTTTTGTTTTTGGTCAAATGACATAAGTAGAACTTTCTAGGCTCTCAGATATTATTGGAGATTAATGAATGCAGAAAAGTTATGCAAGCTTCTGCACTCATATGTTCAGAATGCTCTGCTAATTTCTGTTTATGACAACATATATTGACTCATGCGAAGATTTTTCTGTATTTATGTGAAGGAATTTGGCAGACAAATGGACTTCAAAATGAAAGGATTGTCACAGGTATAGGGTAGAAAAAGCCATCATGTCAAGAGGAATAAAAATGAGAAAAGGAATTTGGTTTTATAGAAACACTTTAAGATGGGCCACTTGTTATGTCTAATTCTAAAATGATGAAACCTTATAATGGGATCCATTTGATATTAACTACATTCCTCTTTTCCCAGGTATGTATAACATGTTACTAATGTAAAGTTAGAAAAAACTATCCCAATAGCAAAGTTTGGTTATCAATTATATTATTAAGGAATAGAGAAATAATGAAGCAATATTACCAGACACGAGAGGTTTATTTACTTTATTTATTTTATTTAAATTCAATTTGCCAACATATAGTGTAACATCTGGTGCTCATCCCATCCAGTGCCTTCCTTAGTGCCCGTCACACTGTTACCCCTCCCTCCTCCTCTTCTGCAACCCTTTGTTTCCCAGAATTGGAGTTTCTCGTGGTTTGCCTTCCTCTCTAATTTTTCCCCACTCAATTTCCCTCCTTTTTCTTATGGTCCCTTTCACTATTTATTATATTCCACATATGAGTGAAAGCATAGGGTGATTGTCTTTCTCCAATCGTCTTATTTCACTCAGCATAATACCCTCCAATTCCATCCACATTGAAGCAAATGGGAGGTATACATCCTTTCTGATGGCTGAGTAATATTTCATTATATATACAGACCACATCTTTATTCATTCATCTGCCGAAGGACATCTCGGCTCTTTCCACAGTTTGGCTTTTGTGGACACTGCTGCTATAAACATTGGGGTGCAAGTGTCCCGTCGGTTCATTACATCTGTATCTTTGCGGTAAATACCCAGTAGTGCAATTGCTGGGTCATAGGGTCGCTTTTTTTTTTTTTTTTTTTTTAATTTTTTTGGTCACTCTATTTTTAACTTCTTGAGAAAACTCCATACTGTTTTCCAGAGTGGCTTACCAGTTTGCATTCCACCAACTGTGCAAGAGGGTTCCCCTTTCTCCACATCCTCTCCAACATTTATTGTTTCCTGTCTTTTTAATTTTCACCATTCTCACTGGTGTGAGGTGGTATCTCATTGTGGTTTTTGTATTTACCTGATGGCAAGGAATGTGGAGCATTTTCTCATGTGCTTGTTGGCCATGTGTATGTGTTCTTTGGAGAAATATCTGTTCATGTCTTCTGCCCATATCATGACTGGATTGTTGTTTCTTGGGTATTGACTTTGATAAGTTCTTTACAGACCTTGGATACTAGGCCTTTATCTGATATGTTACTTGCAAATATCTTCTCCCATTTTGTAGGTTATCTTTTAGTTTTATTGATTGCTTCCTTTGCTGTACAGAAGCTTTTTATCTTGATGAAGTCCCAATATTTCATTTTTGCTTTTGTCTCCCTTGCCCTCATAGATGTCTTGCAAGAAGTTGCTGTGGCCAAGTTCAAAAAAGGTTATTGCTGTGTTCTCCTCTAATATTTTGATAAATTCTTGTCTGACATTTAGATCTTTCATCCATTTTGAGTTTATCTTTGTGTATGGTGTAAGAGAATGGTCCAGTTTCATTCTTCTGCACGTGGCTGTCCAATGTTCCCAGCACCGTTTTTATTGAAGAGACCAGACATGAGAAATTTAAACAAAAATCCCATTCTCTTGGTTGATGAACTTCTAATCCATTGATCTGCCATAATGATCAGTTAGAATAATACTAATGGTACATATACAAAGTTTTCATGGTAAACAATTTCAAATTATAATTGAATTTTACAACAGGTAAAAAAAAGTAGGTAAGATCTAATATTCAGAAAATAATCTAACTATTTTAAATAGTCATTTAAATATTACCCATTTAAATATTTTGAGTTACTTAATGATCTAAATATTTGTAAAATTTTAAGTAATGAGCAGCTTTCAGAAGTTCTCAGAATAGTGTAACAAGTACCTAAATGTACTAAAAGTCAGACTACCATTTATACAATGTAGATATAAAATATATCAAGAACCATAATAGAACTATGGAAGACTTTAGATATTTTGAACATGTATACAAGACAATGTATAGTGAGTCTTCCTACCTCAGACACTGTCTCCTTCCATAGGATCATAGATTCCATGTATCATCTCTTTTTTTTTATTTGTTTCTCTTCTCAAATTTCCCAATTATCTATATACTCAAATGAGCATATAGATAGATATCTTTATACAAAGGGTCTTTCTGTATCGATGCTTATTTCACTGGATAGTATAACTTTGAGATATTTTCATATTAGCGCACAGAATTCTACTTCATTCTTTTCAGTAGAAGTGGTATCAATGTATCATTTCCCTATGGAGAAAATTTCATGATGTTTGCTATTACAAAAATATTGCAGCGAACATTCTTATACATCTATTTTTTTTCATTTTTGTGTTAAAATATGTGAAAAAGTGAGATACTTGAGTCACAGCTAGGTGTCAGGTTTTATTCTCAGCCGTCACAGAGGAATTTGATGTGCTATTTTGGCTTTTTTATATTCCATAGAGTCCTCCCTTTGTTTCCTGAAAGACCATGCTTTATTTTTCCCGTTTGACACTATTTCTCTCTTGGAGATGCTCTTTACCAAGTGCTTTGGGCAAGACAATATGTAAGAATAAATTGCCTTACAGTGTGTAACACAAAATATTCATTCATATGAATGTTTTTTTCCAAATGAGATACATTGCCCATTCAAAAGGAAGTTGTTTTTTTCATCTTAATAAACAATTTCTTAAAACATACCTTGTCTGCATTATATGTAGCTTATTATAAGATAAAGAGAGAAAATATAAATCAAAGTTACTTTAGAAATTTTGTCATTGGCTCTGTTTTCTCTGAAGAAACTACTGTCACAGAACTACTAGAAATATTTTTTAGCTTCCTTCAAAATGTATCTAATGTTCCTTATCTAATACTTGTTAAAATCTTTTAATATGGACGTTCCATTCTCATATTATTTTATATCCTTTCCTTTTGAGTTTCTCATCTCTAGGGCATCTTTTCTTATTACAGTTCACATTTTAATTTCTTTCTTTATTCCCTCTTGGGAAGGAAGAACAGCCATATATGAAATAATATTTCGAGCCCTGCACCCTTTAAATATTTAGTGCATATTATAACTACAGTAGAGACAAAATTCTGTGAGTGGATTCTTGTTTCCTTACCTACTTTGCTTATATTTATTTCTTTGGAAAATGAATGGTATGGTCCTTGCCCACATGTGTTTTGTGATTAATGGTTATATTATTGTCATTAGTGAACTCCATGGGGAAAGGTAGTAGGGTTGAAAGGTGTGGGGGGAAATGCCAGAAGCTTTAGGGTCAGTATATAAGGGAGGAGGGGCTGGAGAGATAAGCAAGTATTCTTTACTCTCCCATTTTTGAGCACCCCACTTACAAATTAAGGATATTTGTGTTCTAATCTCTTAGCAACCACCCAATTTGCACCCTCTCAGAGGGGAAACTGAGTGGCAATGATCCATGCGAGAGATGACCAAAACTGTTATCCAAATGCTTTAGTCATGCTGTACAGCCTCCTTACGCCCACACAGTTCTCCTGGGCATCACTTTTCTGCACACTGCGTATTCATGATGCTCAGCAGCACTTAAATCTGTAAACAATTATAACAAATATCTTTATAGTAAAATACAAGGCAGCTCTTCTCTCTGCTATTTTTGGAGATTTTGCACACCATAACAGTAAGAGGCTTTAACGTTTGGCAAACCTTAGCTTAAACTTAGATAAGACAGCTGTTAAATACGTCATTAAAATATGTCTGAATCCCTCAGAATATTCAGAGAATGTCCGTACCTTTCATACTTTCCTCAAGTAGAACTTGGGGAAAATTGCATGAAGTTTTCACAGGCTGGGCGGCGAGGGGTGGGGGGGGGGGTAAGTTTAAAGAGTTCAATGACAGAGTTAACCTAGAGTTATCAAGGACCTATACTCCATGAGATTCATCTTCATCAGACTGTCAGCATCATCAAGTTAGGTAGTGTGTTTGGATCACCTAGACACCACTGTCCTTCCTCAATGCATCCTTCACCCCATTTCTGTGACTCACTAGGACTCACAGGACTTGGAATGAAGTCATACTCATACTCATGGCTATGATTTACTACACCAAAAGTGTACAACGCAAAGAGAAAAGACAGTGGGGAGAAATCCAGAGAAAACTAGGCATAAGCTTCCAAGATTGTCTCCTTCTGGAGTCACACAGAAGACACGTAATTCCTCCAGCAGTGAGTTGTGACAGCACATGAGAAATGTCACCTAGAGAAGTTGGCCTGAGGCTGGAAGTCTAGAACCAATATGAATAGTAAATCCATCATTCAAAGAGTAGTTCTGTCCTACACAGACATTACAATATTGTCTATGAACAATTGCTACAAACATTTCAGACACATATTGAAAAATAGTGTTATAAATCAAACTTTAAAATTATCAGTGGTTCACAGTCTCATATATTCACAACTTACTTACATTTTATTATTCATCACTGGCAAAAAAAAATCTAATCCAGCAGGGAAAATGTGATAGATCTAATATTGCATGCAGAAGCACTAGATAAAAGGTTAAGCAAAACCACAAAACAAATGAGGAACAAAACAAAACAAAAAAATCTCTTCTTCCAAAATATGTTGTTTTGGTTTCTTAAATTTTTAGAAGCAAAATTTATGAATCTCAAATTATTTTCATATTTTGTTGAGCTTTGGTTATTGGAATATACTCACACTTCTCTGAATCTTTCCTGATATTATTTTTCTTTTATAGTCTACTTTTATACTATTTGCATTTTTTAGGATGAATGAGAAACAGATTTTGCCTGAAGATGAGCCTTCTTTACCTATTGCCAGAATCCCTACAAGAAAGTGGAAAATACCCCAAATTCTTTTCTCCTTCCTTCTTACAAAAGCTTCCTTCCAATAAAGATGAGTAGTTAACTAGCAGACATATTCTGGGCAGTCAGCATTGCTTAAAATAAGAGAAATGGAAGACCCTTTGCAGCTGGGGTCCCTTCCACTCCATCTATACCTTATGCAACATAAATGATTCTTTTTACAGAGGAGATATTCAGGTTAACGGGTGCCTTTCTTTCCTGGGCTACTAGGACAGATATGTCCCCAGAGATGTTGTCATGTATCTGTAGACCCTTCTGAATGGTGGGGAACAGGAAATTGTAATGGCCATAGCAACCATGAGAATAATTGTTGACTGATGTTGTTGAGGGCTGACTGTGTGCCCCTCTCTGCTCTCAGTGTGTTACGTATATAGCATCAATTCATTCTCTAAGTGAACTCTATGATGGATGTGCTTATTACTATAGTGACTGTCTTCACATTTCAAGGACAAAGAAACTGAGCCAAAGGGCAGCTTAATTCCCCCATCACTTCATGGAGGAGCAGCGAGTCATATTTATTATGTGACAGGGAACTAAACCCGTAAAATAGTCTTCAGGGGGAATGGTTCAATTCAGTGCCATCTAGAGCAGGGGCAAACATTTCTGGTAAAGGGTCAGAGAGTAAATAAATATATTTTAGGCTTTGGAAGCCAAACAGTCCCTGTCACGATTGCTCAACACTGTAGGCTCAACATTGTACGCTATATGTAATAAATAAATATATAAGGCTGCAAAAAATAAGTGAGGATGTGTTCCAATAACATTTTATTTATGGATGCTAAAATTTGAATCTCCTATAGTTTTTGCTTGTCACGAAATTTTATTCTCTTTTGATTGTTTCTAATCTTTAAAAAACATAGAAATTATTCTTGGGTCTAATCCAGAGGGTGGCCAGGATCTTGCCTAAGAGCGAGTCTGGATTTCTTCAGCTTGCTGAGGTTTTCGTTTGTTTGTTTGTTTGCTTTCAGTTATAGATTATGATCATAAAATATGAAACTGATATTGTAAACCTTGTATACTCATTGTTTTCTAGTGTAATCCATATCTTGGTTCACTAAGATCTGCCGACGAATGTAGGAAGCCTCGGACCAAGCCACATCTCAGTGATAATCACAGATTTTTTTGTCTATGTGTTACTAACAAATCTGTCATTTCATTCAAAATATTTTTTTTCTGGGACTAAAATATGATGACAGCAATCAAAATATTTTCTAAGGTAAACTGGTTTTTAAATATTTCCCATTTGTAATGTAATCTATCTTTTATTTGATGATATATATGAAATCTTTCATAGAAGTAGGCAGGGCATGACCAAATCAGTAAATAAGCAAGTGCAGACATTATCTTCATTTTAAGGAGGCAGTAACTGATATTCAGTGAGGCTACATAATTTACCCAAGGTCTCAAAACAATTAACCAGCCATGCCTGGATACGCCCTAGTTCTTCTGGCTCCCAAGACATCTTATCTCCTAAAAATGCTAACATTTAATTGACTGTTTTAACAGACCTACAGAATGGTTACCAATCTATTTGAACCTCTCACTACAGTAATTATTTTTTAACCAAAGGACTGAATGTTTTGGAAGTTCCTAAATATTGGGGTACCTGGGTGGCTCATTGGTTAGGCATTGGCCTTTGGCTCAGGTAGTGATCCTGGGATTGAACCTCACATGGGCTTCCCTCTGCCTCTTCCCTGTTCCTGGACTCTCTCTTTCTCTCTCTCTCTCTCTCTCTCTCTCTCTCTCTCTCTCTCTCTTTTTCAAATTAATAATCTTAAAAAAAAAAAGTTCCTAAATGCTAAAGTGCATAAACTAATGATTAATTTTCCTGTTTAGTAATAATGAAAACATTTAGAGCTTCATATGATTAAGAACCTGAGATAACATAATTCAATCAACATAATTCCATTCAAAATAAAGGAGCTGATAGTTTAGTTAATCCATTCATTCTCATTATGGGAAATAGCAAGCATTCTGTTAGGCTTTTTGAAATAATAAAATGAAGCCACAGGCTCCTGGGTCTATTTGTGTAGACTAGAGAGTCAGAATGCCTCTAATTGTTCCACTTTTCTACATTAGTACAATAATAGTATAATGCTTGGTTCTGGATAGAACTTAAGAAAAATATTTCCCCTGGGAGGAGGGGTTGGTAGACATTGGATGGGCTTGGCAGAAGTTGGATCTAATAGTGCCTGTAGCCAGAGAAATACCAAATCAGGCCTCACATATGTTCTAGTAAGAGTTCCTTCATTTTACTCATATGATCTCATAGATTTTTAGGACTGGGAAGACCTTTATTATGCTTATCTAGTAGCAATTTGGATAGGAATACCCTCTAGTATCTCTGAAAGTCATTCATCCTCCTCTTAAGCATCTTCAGTGTATCGGGAGCTCACATTTTGACAGTTCTAGTTATTAAAAGTATTTCCTTGGGTCTCATTTAAGACTGTGGTCCTGAAACCAATAACCTTGTTATTTTTAGTTCTGCTTTTCTGGAGTAACTCTGCCCAGATCTGTCTACCTCCTTTTATATGTAAAAGTTGCTGAAACTGTTCTTCCTAAGATATGATTTCCATGTTTCTCACCATAATGATTTTAACTAACATTTATTAAGTGCATACTATTTGCCAGAAATGACTTTGAATGCTTCTTTATGTGTACCAATAATTTAATTTTCATAATGAGCCATGAGGTACATTCTATTACTAATCCCATTTCATAATGAGGAAATTGAGTTATCCTAAGGTTCAGTAGTTATATCAAAGTCACACAATTAGTGAGTCACAGAAAGATTTAGTACCTGGAATAGTCACATAGCTGGTTAGTGGGGAGCCAAGATTTAAATGCAAACAGTCTAGCTCCAAGGCCTGAGCTACTAACCCTTAGACAAATACATTTCTTTTTATGCCTTATTATGATCTATGCTTTGGTCAATAGATGCCGTATCCCTACGATTCTAAGTTCTTTATAAGCACCTTTCCCAGGATCGGAGAAATATATTTATTATTACATCAAGTGTTCTCTTTTGTCGCTGTCTGGTATTTTGTGCACAGGATGACTGACCATAAATGCTGAGTCATTAACGATGGCCAAGGTAGCCCTTCCTTACTTTGTGGTCATATTGAAGAGTCATTAAGAACGAGAAGTCTTGGGATGCCTGGGTGGCTCAGAGGTTGAGGGTCTGCCTTTGGCTCAGGTTGTAATCTTGGGGTCCCGAGATCAAGTCTCACATTAGGCTCCCTGCGGGGAGCCTGCTTCTCCCTCTGCCTGTGTCTCTATGTCTCTCATGAATAAATTTAAAAAGAGAGAGAGCGAAATCTTGTTCAGTGGCCAAGATTACTCTATTAAAGAGTAATCAAAATACAGAAGTTATTCTGAACAAAACAGATTCTCAATAGTCCCATGGAAAAGTCAAACTCACATGATTCTACTGACTCACTGACTTGGAAAAAAATGTATATTCAAGTGAAAAGAAATTTAAATCAGAAGATCAAGAGATGGGGGTGTTTTCTGTTAAATAATGATTAAATAGAGAAAGTTGCTTTTATAGTTTTTTTGGAGAACATCTTGCTATGAATTATCATCTTGAGTCATGTTTACTATTTTTACACTGAGAAGCTCAAGGCACTATTTTTCTTTTTTGCTTCAGTAAGTTCAGTAGAATAAATGAATTTTGCATGTGTTGGTCATTCAGAATTCTACCATTCTTTATCTGCTTCTAAATATAATTTCTCATCATAAAACACTGTAAATATAGTAGCCACAGAACCAAAAATTATGTAGGATGTTCTTAGGTGATCAAAAAAAAAAAGTCAATCTCTTTCAAGTAATTTTGAGAATATCTGTTATAGCGGAAGCAGTGCAGGGAAGATAATCAAAAAATAACAGTTGTTTATAAAAGCGGACACTAATTTACCTGTCTCATTTGGTTAAATGAAGGAGTCGGGCGCCATTTAGCTCTTAGGTTGCATTGTGGGATACAGTTTGTTGTTAGCCTTCTTTTTTAATAGCCTGAGAAGCAAAACCAAAATAACAGTTTAGAAAAAAAAAATTTCATTAGTTACAGTCTCTTCAATATAGCTCACAAAGTTGGGTTTGTAAGAGTCTGAGTGTGGCCCTGAGTCTGAGGTTGACTTTGGAGCCCTGATAAATGTGTGCACTTATTGCCGCAGTACCATCCCATGGGCCAGGCCATCTCTTCACAGCGACTGGAGCTAATGAAAAATCAACTAACACCCCTAACAATTGTGTCTGGAATGGCTGGATGTTTCTTTCTCATATATTAAGAACCGTTTTGCCTTACCAAACATCAGTACTCTGTTGTAATTGCTTTTGTTTTGACTACAAAGTACTTGGCTGGTTTAGAACACAGGGTGATTAATGATCTCAGTATCTCTGTGTTCTCTGCCAAATTGAATTTAGTGTATTTGTACAGGTGATCACTCTGGCCTGTGTACACAGAGAAACAAATAAATAATTAAAAATAGATAAGCTACCTGTTGGTCACTTCTAACCTAATTTGTTTAGGCTGAGGTCCACCCCTTGTATGTAATTCAAAACTCCACCTCAGTGCCATCAAGCCCCAGTTGCTCCAGGGATGGAACATAGAAAGTGCAAGAAAACAGACTTCCTTAAACACAGTAAAACCTCAAGTGGGAAAAATTCTGGGATAGGATGTGGCTGGTGATGTAGTCTGAAAAAGACATTCTCCATACTTATTTTTTTTTTCTGTAAAATAAACTCAGAAATATGGGGGGGGGGTGGGTGTTGTTTGTTTTTATTTTTTGTTTTTTTCCTGGTGGAAGAATGCCAAAGATGGAGTAAAAAAAGCAAGTAAGAAGCTAAGAGTTCAAAAAAGGTTATGAAGTGCTTCTCTGTCCAGATGGCCTCTGTGTTCTGGGGTGTGATACGGACACTGATAAAATTCATCAGGGCTGAGCCTTGGATCTCTTGCCACGTGGTTCCCGATGCAGCACAGAATTCAGTCAAGACATGTTGAATGTACAAACAAAAATGTGATCACTGTAGAAGTAGCCCAGTCTTACGGATAGAAGCAGCAAACTTAATCACTGCTACCACATTTTAAAACTCCTTTGATTTTTTTTTTTTTAATTCTTGAAGAAATTTGTTTTGCATTTGTTTAAGATTTCATTTATTCATGAGAGACACAGAGAGAGAGGCAGAGGCACAGGCAGAGAGAGCAGTCTCCCTCCAGGGAGCCTGATGTGAGACTTGATCCCAGGACCCCAGGATCATGACCGGAGCCAAAGGCAGATCCTCAACCACTGAGCCACCCAGTTGCCCTTATTTTGCATTTGTTTGCTGAAATAAAAATAATTGTCTTGACCATTCCAGTTGTTCTCTTCCCCAGAAGCAACCATGTCCTGGGTATGGTTTTCAGACTCCATCTTCAGAGAGTATTTAAGAGCAAAGGACATTTATTTTTGCCAAACATACTCTGCATTTCACAAATGATACATGAGGATTAGTGAATGGTGTTCACTGTAGCATTAAACTGCTTTTTTTTATGGCCAGACACCATTTTAATCTAAATCTGCAGGAGCTGTTCACAAGAGAATTACCCTGTGAGGTTACATTTGGATTGGTTCTACTCAATAAAGTGACATAAAAATAGGAGCCAAAGTTCAACAGAATTTTAAGAGGCAATCTCATTAGCTTTCTTATTTATTAATGTGACTAAGGCTTTAATGGTGTTTTCACAGATTTTACACCATCATGATGAATACGTGATGTCAGAAGATGCTCTGGACTCGTGAGCTAATTTTTACAGCAACCCTAAACTTTCAAGAATAGTTTAAAACTACTTTTGCCCTTCAGCTTATTATAATTCCATAATTCTCAAAATTTATGTAAATTGTATCTTTATTAAAAAAAAAAAAAGCCTGAACACCAGGGTTTGAATGCAAGGTATGCTTCAGAAAAGGTATGATCACAGTTTTTTGAGTAGGTAGGGAAGAACATTTAAAATAAAATTTGAATAAAACCATTTAGATTAAAAAAATAAAAGATGATGTTGTTAATAATAGTGGCACAATGATGTGGTTTCCACATAACTATCTTGGCAATATAGTAGGACAATGTTAGGGAGAGGAACAATAGAAATCCTAAATAATTGGTATGTCATTTGTAGTAAGTTAGCAATTTAATATTTATCATTTTTTGCTTAATTCCTGGAAAAACTGGTGGCCGATCAGAGTGGATTGGATCCCTAAAGGTCTACCATGTGCACAGAGTCACTTCATAACTCAGCACTGCCCATATCCGAAGGGTGCCATAGAGCCTATGGTGTGAGTGGCCTTCCCCGAGTTTCATGTGACTCAGTAGCCCTGAAGCCTCCGTGTCTGATGCAGAAAATCAGAGGGTGTGTAGAATGAAGTTTCGGCTTTTGAGGAATTTCTGGAAAGAGGAAGATAGACATTATTTTATATGACTTAGAATCTCATGGTCAAAGGGTGAATTAACTTGCCTTTGGTCAATAGAGCTAGGAAGGAGGGTGTAAATATCTGGAACATAGGTGTTCTAATTTAAAATTTAGTGTTACTAGCCTCATTCTGCACTGATTTCTTTTAAGCTCATCTTTATACCAAGAATATAATGTTTTTAGTAATTTTTAAAATAAATTACCTCCACCATTGCAAGAAACCACATAGTGATACGCCAGTACCAGGTGCCTCCAAATTCTGCTGAAAAACATAGGCTCTAGCATTAGTATTAGTTTGTATTCTAGTTGTGCTTCTTGTGACTTTTAGTTGAAATAATGTGCGTTTGTGAGGGCAGTTTTTAAGAGCACATGATGTGGCAACAGTTCAACTCTGCATCTAATCTCACCTCCATCCATTGTTCATTAGCTCTGAAAACATCTAGTTGAACTTCCTAACCTCAGGTTCTTGCACAGAAAGGTGGATTGATAATACCTGTGTTTCAGATAATATAATCCTTAAACAGTGCTTCTGAGAGACTTAGTAAATATGTGTGTATGTCACATGTGTTAATCACTTATAGTAATTACCCTTTATTCATGGGAAATGCATCCCAAGATCCCCCAATGGCTGCCTGAATCCATGGTGAGTACCAACCCTTGTATATACTACATTTTTCTATACATACAAACCTATGATAGAGTTTAATTCATAAACTGGATGCAGTAAGAGTAACAACAAAACTAATGCTAAAAAGAACAATTCTAACAATATACTGTAAGAAAATTATGTGAATGTGGTCTCTCTGTCTCTCTCAAAAATAAGTCCTTGGATTGCACACTCCCCCTTCTTGTGGCAGCATGAGGTAATGGAGTGCCTGTGTGATGAGATCAAGTGGGGGATGAGACGAGCACTGTGTTGACCTACTGACAGTACGTCTGAAGGAGAATCCGATGCTTCTAACCCCTTGTGACTGCAGGTAACCACAACCATGGAAACCAAAATGATGGATAATGGAGAATGACTGTATTTACAAATATGTATTCCAAACCTATTTATTTAATGTTTTTATTTGACGATCTATTACAGACAGTCATTTCCTCACAGAAAGCTATAGCATGACACCTTACATTTAAAAGAGTTGATTCAGGAAATAGAGGCAAGTAGCAATAAAAACAGTAAGTTGTTTTGGTCCAACCCAAGGCATGTAGCTAGTAAATCCTATATTTGTTAAGTATATACCAAGATTTGGCTGAATCAAAGGCTGAAACTTGTTAAAGTTACCATTATTTGCTATCTATTCGTGAACAAGCCAGTTATTGAACACACTTCCCTATACTGCAGATGAGTTATTTTGAGAAGCTGTGACAGCTTAGGGAATGTCTGGAACATTCTGAATTTATAGTATGGAAGATACTGATAATCTCCCATAATTAGCGCCATGTATCCCTCTCACAAGTAGACTCTTGCATAGAATAAACCTCACATCTGAATCAGAATAATACTTTGGAGGTTTTATGTTTGTGGTGGGAAAGGGAGTAAAGTTTCTTTAGTCCCTTTTTGCAAATTTGGTAATTCTTGAGTTGGCTTATATATTAAACAATATCTGTGAAATAGCTACCCTCTTGTGCTGTTGATATTATTTGGCATGTATGTGCAAAGAATTCGAGTATAAATCCATTAATTACTAACAATGGTAAGATGAGACTATATATGTTGCACTGGTGACAGTAAAAGTGTGGATTCATAGTTCTTGGCATGATATATTTGGAAGCAACTCATCTATTCTAAACATTTTTGTGTTGATATATATTCCAGATTTAATATATGAGTAATATTTTAAGAGAAATAAGTGCATACATAATCAGAATAAACATTAAAAGGAAATTATTCCAATCTAAAATAACTCGGAATACCTACTACAGCTCAACAGATGACAAAAAGCAAACTGAAAAATCTTTATAGGGATGCTAATAAATTACAAAAAAACCAAAAAAACAAAAAACAAAAAACAAAACCCAAACAATCACTCTAGAGAAAACATAAAACACAAAGAAAATTGTCTACTGAAAATGGAAATTTCTAAAGCTTGACAGATATGTTTCAGAATCCAACTTTGAGTCTGAAGTATGTGCTGTAAAGTGCTTTATGGAATTTCTTAATGCAATATAAAGTGCTTGGTATGGGAGCTCTATGGAGCATTAAATATATACATGTTATTTGGTGGTATTGAAGAATGGAAATATAATGCAACAAGGAGCTAAGCTGACTTCCCTTTCGACAAGTGATATCAAAGCCTGGCATTGTTAACACTAACATAAAATAAATAAAAATATCGGAAGGAAAAGAATCCCCTTATTAAAGTTTCCAACAACAAAACTACTCCTTCAGAGATGAAGGAACAGCTCATGTGTGCATGCATGAGTTGTACACTAACACAGGATAAAATAACAACTGCCATATTAAAACTATATTTGTGGTGCCAGTATTTCATCTTTAAGGTACCTAGGGATAATTTTGACATCTTTTTGCGACTCTTCAGTGTGTTTTTATCAAAATACTGTGGTTGAATTATTAAGCATGCTGCTTAAATTCCTTCTTATCAAAGCAAAAGCTTATTTAAGTTGGTATTTCCCAAATTGTGTTTCATTGACACTTCATTCCATAAAATACAACACTAAAAAACAATTCTATATTCAAATTAGTTGGGAAAATGCTGCATTTTAAAATTCTTTCTTAGACACTGGGGCAAAGATATTGATGCTCACCAAACCTAAGTTTGCTTCTTTATATATTTACACTCCCATAGGGTACAGTACCCTATGGGAGTGTAAATATGGTATAAATACTAGTTATAACCAATAAAGTGTGAGCAGAGGGAAGAAATTTCACAAAAAGACTTTGGAAAAGTTGAGACCTAAGCATCAATCTTTGTTTTATTCTGTTGTTTGTTTCCTTTTTCTTACTGTGGTAATGGAGGAGGCCCTTTGTTACAGGTGGTACAATTGCAAGATGGTGGGACCTCCACCAGCCAGGGGGTTTTGTGGACAGAGCATCCCTGCTCTCCTGTGATGGGCATGTTGTATGAATGGTAAATTACCACTTAGTGTGTTAAGCCACTAGAGTTCAGGGTCTGTTATCAAGTAAAATCTAGCCTATGTTGACCGAGCTTATATAGAACATTTAGTGCATATGATATAATCAAAGCTCTCAGAAGCCCTGTAATAGAGAAAACTCTTAAACTGTTTCTGTGTTATATCCCAAACTTATTTGACTATAGAAACCTATTTTCCCCCAGAATCTATCCTTATCCCTTTGATCTGGTGTTCTGTGGGGCACAGTCTAGGAAACACTGATTTTAAATGCTTCTTCACCTTACTTACATTATCATCTTTTTTTTTTTTTAATCTTCTTTTTTTTTTTTTAAGATTTTTATTTATTTATGAGAGACACAGAGAGAGAGGCAGAGACTTAGGCGGAGGGAGAAGCAGGCTTCATGCAGGGAGCCTGACGTGGGATTCAGTCTCTGGTCTCCAGGATCACGCCCTGGGCTGAAGGCAGGCGCTACACTGCTGAGCCACCCAGGTTGCCCCATATCATCTTCTTTAATAGTATGGGATCAACCACTTTGAGGGTTTACTGCCCACAGGACAAGAGAGTGAAGCACTTTCTTTTATTTGCCAAAAAAAATACTACTTTCAAGGATTGGGGATACATATTTATAATGAATGGGAAATTTGTGCCATGTTTATGTTTCTTTTATTAATGTGTGTTGTAAACACATCCTGCCTCATCCTTCACCTTTTCAGAGAGTGTAAGTTATTCTCCTTGAAATAAGAACAGTGATAACAAAAGACCTTCTTGTCGTGCTCCAAGTCTTTGATGGATTTAGTTCTTTTCTGGGTTGTCCTGAGTTTTCTTATTCATAATTGGGGTACAAAAGGTATTTTAAACAAATGTTTTACAATATGTTTTATAAAGGAGCAAGATAAGATTTTCTATTGGGCTTTTGTTGATATCTCTAAAAATTGGACAGAGCACTAGAGGACAACACTGGAAAAATAGTTCATTTTGCTTCCTGGTTCTCTTTTTGGTGGAAATTTGTTGACCCTAGTCTATCATCTGAAGCATAGTCTTCCTCTGCCTCTAAAATTATTACTATTCTTCAATCTGTTCACATATACTGACAAGCTGTTCCTCTGGTTTATTCATATTAGCTTGACATTGCGTTTTCAAAATTAATGTAAGATAGTCTATAATCTTTGGTATTTCATATTTTTGGATCATTTATTTATTATTTTTAAGATTTTATGTATTTATTCATGATAGAGAGAGGCAGAGACACAAGCAGAGGGAGAAACTGGCTCCATTCAAGGATCCTGATTTGGGACTCGATCCTGGGACTCGGGATCACCCCTGAGCCAAAGGCAGACACTCAACCACTGAGCCACCCAGATGCCCCTGGATCATTTATTCAAAGTAATACAGTACCAGCTCTGATGGCTGAAGTATCTGCTATTGATACATTTTTTAATTTTTTATTTTATTTTTTAATCAGGGAGCATATTTCTGCTTGGGGAAGGGAATATTTATCCCTTCCTTACATTTCCAGTGCTTAAGATAATTAAGCTTTTTAAAATTTTCCCTTTAATTTAAGGCCATACTAATATTATACTAGCTTTTCTTCTATATGTTATGCTTGCTCAAGTATTTAGTGAATTCCCTTTTGATGTAGGTGTCATTGATTTCCTTGATATAAAAACAAAAGTTGCTTAATCTTTCATTCTCCTATCAATCTTTGAGCCAATATCAGGCTTTACTCCTTCAAGTATAGATATTCATCAAGGAACTTGTTTGCCTTTTGTTTTGTTTTCTCTCCCTCAAATATCACATCTGCTTTCTTACCTTCCATCATTACTTTCAAGGAGCTGATTTGAAAATCACATATTCGGTTGAGACCTAATTTCATTAACCCATCCCCTATCTCCAAGTGCTTCCAAACACAACTCCAGAAGCTTCTTCAAGCTCAAAGTTTACACATTCTGCAGCCTAACCACAAAGGGGAAATTCCTTTTTCCTTCCATTTATCTAAAAGGAGTAGGACTATTTTCTTAGTCCCGGAATTTCCAACTTACCTGCTTTGGAAGGGTTATTTGAAAAAATCATCTTTCCTGATATTGCATATATACTAAGCATATGTTCTGGATTTGTGGGATAATCTCCCATTCAAATACTCTGTCCAATGTTAGCATAGTTATATTAGAATTTGCCCAACCAGTTGCCTTGCTGTTTGGATTGATTTTGGAAACATGTACCTTAGTGGTAAGAAGCTTGGTGGAGTAAAAATAAATGCAGAGGTGACCTTTTTTTTTTTTCCCCTCATTTTAAAGTGTGACCAGTTAGAATTTATTAAACCAACACTTAAGTTTTGGTACTTCACCTATAGTTTATTCTCTGTGAACTTTTCTCACAAGAAAGTCTTAATCTTTTAAATTTCTTACCCAAATTCTATTTGACATTCAATTTAAAAATCTAAGGATATAATGAAAGCCCTTAAGACAATGACTTTGAAATAGTAATATAGGATGACATTTAATGAAGTGAACAGGCATGGCTCCTACCTGAAGAGAAGATGTGGGGATTGAAAGTCACCCAGGTTAGATGGTCTGAGTATGTTTATCTTACGTCAGAATCTCTGGGGAACATTAGTGCTTAGCTTCCCATCAAAACAGTATCTCTGTAAATATTTCATAATTTCACATTGTTTAAAGTTCACTGAGGAGACGGTTAAAGTTACCAATATCAGGGTTAATACCACATCTTTCAAAATATCCTGAAGAGCCCCCATGCCTCATTTATAATAATATAAGTAGAATATTTTGATTCTGTTATCATGATTATTTCATATCAATTGCTTGTCCAGTTAACCGAAAAAGTTTTAGAATTTGAGACTGGGAGATGCCAGTTCAGTGAAGCATCATCTTCATCATCAATTATCTATGGTGACAGTGCACTACACACTTGGAACATCACACAATTCATTTTAGTTCCCACTGGATGTACATCAAAAGGTTACATTGACAACTTGTCCTGGACATCCAAAATAAGAGCCAGAAATTTAGGTCTATTTCACTAACTTATACAGTGAATAATTTGTAGAGAGTAAAGAGGTGATCCTAAGATACATTCAATAATGCTACAGACCTTTATTTAAACCAGGTAGGTATAAAAACTTCAAATTAGGGGCGCCTGGGTGGCTCAGTGGTTGTGTGTCTGCCTTTGGCTCAGGTCGTGATTCCGAAGTCCTGGGATCAAGTCCCTCATTGGGCTTCCCTCTGGGAGCCTGCTTCTCTCTCTGCCTCTCCGTATCTCTCATGAATAAATAAATTTTTTTTTTTAAATTAAAGCGATAACCATATGTAATGGGTATGCCTTTCAGTGGAAAAAAATAGCTATGCAAGAACTTTTGTCTGGAAACCAACTTAACTCTCTCAAGCTTTATTATTCTGGGTTGGCAAAATAATTATTTTTCTTGGGATTGTGACTAAGTCTCAGGAGGCTTAAATATTGCTGGACGATTAATATTCTTGTTTTCATCAAGTCATCTCTCTAAGTATCCCGTGAAAGGCCCATCAATCTATATAACCCTTAACTATAGACATTCTCGTATACTTTCCTTCCTGTCTGCATTTATCATGGTTCTCCCTGCTGATGATTATATATGTGGACATGAGCACCATTCTCTTGTTTCCCCAACTCTGAATGTGAGTATGTACAAGATAAACCATCTGCCTAAACCCAGAAAGTATCTTTCTCTGAGGTCTTGCTGACTCCCTGAGACTGAAGAAGATCCTCCTAGCTCCTTAATCTCCCAACCCTCTCTGAGTTTTTGCCACTTCTCAAAGACCCTACCCAAGACAGAGACACAGGGCATTTCTGTCTATTCTCTTGTCGCTGTGACTTGTGTCTGCTCCCTCACTTCATTATCTCCAGCCAGAAGAAAGGAAGCAGAAAAGGCAGAGATTATCAGAGATTTATTGGTTTTCACATTGGTTTTCACTAGAACACCTCGTCTCCGGGAGTTGTAGAAGAAACAAAGGAAAAGGTAATGATGTTAATATTTCTCATCTTTATTGTAAACCTAAATAGTACATCGTACTTCCTCAAACCGTGACCAGCATCTTAATATATTTGCATATCCATCATGTATTGTTCCTTCTTGCTCATTCTTCTGGAATAATTTCTCCTCTTGCTGTTTTCTCTGAGGGTATTTTCAAACACTGTTTGTACGTGTACCTTTGTAATGCAAAACTTTTGAAGTGTTAGATGCTTACAAATATGTTAATTTTATCCTTACTTTTAAGTGATGAAGTAGCTACATACAAAGTTCCAGGCCACGGGTTCTTTTCCCTTTACATTTAGGAGGGTCAATACTTTCTTATCTTGCAGTCAGGACATCTCATGTCCATGTGATCTTGTTCCGTCACTCCATGTTTCTGAGAACCTTTAGAATGTTTCTCTTCTTAGAATTTTCTATGATGCATCCAAGAGCAGGTTTTTAATTCTACCTTTTATGTGTGAGTTGTGGGAAAGGTTTGAATGGGGTAGAGGAAACTAAGGGAAGTCTTCTAAAATCCATTTGTGTGTGTGTGTGTGTGTGTGTGCACATGTGCGCACGTGCATGCCTGTGTATACATGTGTATGCATCTGTGCAGTGTGTGTGTGAGAAACACGTCCTTCAGAACCTTGATCCTAAAGACCCTTGCTCCACAGGCCAAAGTTTTCTGTGTTGAACTGTTACCTCTTCAGGGCATCTCACCCCCAACTCTAGTGTGTGGTTCATCTTAATCAGGGGGAGGATATATAGAAATAGCCTGTGAGCAAGAGAATAGAAATAGTCTATGAGCAATAGAATGGAAATAGCCTGTGAGCATGATTTCTCCTTTTGTCCCTGCCCACCCCGCCCACCATTTTATGGTGTTACACTACCCCAGCACAGCACACCTACCCCTCTTGGATCTGACATGCTGACTGGATATAGCCTTCAATATCCCAGCAGTTATATTTGCGTGGGACCTAGGGACCTAGGAGATGAGTGTGAGCTCTCAGCATTCTTCCTCTCTGGATCCGACTTCACAGTATTTTCCAATATGCAGTCCTCATCCATGGCTTGTCCTTTTGATGGTTTGTTTTCATTAAGCCTAAAACAGATAGTCAATTTTTGAGGATGCTGAGTTGAATGTTTCTATTCTACCCCTATCTTTCCCCTGCTGCCTTGATTTTTTTTTTTCCTGCTGCCTTGATTAAAAATGATTATATTTTACCAGCAATTTTCCCTGGTGGAGTACAATGGGAATTTCATAACCTTATTTAGGAAAAAAGCAAAGCAAAAAATACCCCAGTTTCAAGCGGTGCCCATACTCTTCCCTCCCCCTTTCCATTCAAATCACTATGCTTAGGACTTCCTGTTTAGAAAGTTCAGAGCTGCTACTGAGACACAGAATGGGAAATAAGAGAAATAGGACAGCAACATATTAATTTCTGTAAACCCTATTATTTGACCTTTTTAAAATATTAATTCATTGATTCCATCTAAAAACGAATATATAACATTAATGATATTAGTAATATTGCCACTTTACAAACAAAAGCAGTTTTGTTTGGAAAATTAAGCCCCTAAATTTAGTAAGTAACAGAGCCATGTTTTATATTCAGGCTTATCGATTCCCAGTTATTTTTTTAAAAAAACAAGATATTTTGCCTTGAAGGCAAAAGAAGGTGGCATACCAGCTCTGTCAATGCTGTACCCTTCCATAAGCCACATAACTTCTCCCTGCCTCAATGTTCTCATTTGTTTTTTTTTCTATTATTATTTATTTATGATAGTCACACAGAGAGAGAGAGAGAGAGGCAGAGACACAGGCAGAGGGAGAAGCAGGCTCCATGCACCGGGAGCCCGATGTGGGATTCGATCCCGGGTCTCCAGGATCGCGCCCTGGGCCAAAGGCAGGCGCCGAACCGCTGCGCCACCCAGGGATCCCATGTTCTCATTTGTTAATTGAGAATATAGAAGACATTTCATAGTTGTTTGGAAGAGTAAGCTGAATTACACCAATAATGCATGTGAATATGCCTAAAAGCATCCACTGTATTGGTGTTTAGTAAATGTTTGCTGAATCTGAATTTGTGGAAAATTAATCCGTATCCCATTTTTCAACAGAAAACACTATCCTTAGTGCTGATTATTTGGCATTTTTCCTATTCTTTTTTTTCACACAGTAAAATAAACTAGACTTACATGCATCAGGAACTTATCTAGTATCAAGCTTTACTGATAATTTAAAGGATATAAGCAATGCAGAGACACAGGTGAAACACAAAGTGATTTGGGAAATCTCCTGTAGGTTCTAGGTCCTTCTCAACATTAGACATATTTCCTGGACCAAAGTAATAGATGAGCTATCTCAGTAAGGATTTTTGGCCACTTCACATGGTGAGAAGTCCTGACAAACACCTGCATTCTACACTGAAATCAGTCAGGGATTATATGACATTTTCCAAGGACCTAGCCTCATAAATTTGTAGATTCTAAATGTATTTATCATAAGCAATCTTATATCAGGGACAGTCTGCAAAAATAATTTCATAAATAACATTTGCTTAGAGGAAATTCCTTATTAAATTTACTAGAAAGGGTCAGATTTTATAGTGGAGTGACCAAAGGTTTTTAATTCCCTTGGGAGAGAAATAGATCATAGGCCATGCTCAACTTACCCCTTTCCATGTGCCATAAGTATAACTGAGATTGTCATAATAAATATTGAAATAAATTTTATAATGTCACCCCTAATGTCAAATGTTTTCAACTATAAATTGAGCAAAATCAAGTCAAGTAATCACGTTTTGAGCACCCATTGTATACATGGTAAATTTGACAGAGGAATTGACACCAAAATTTCTTTCAGTCCCTAGGAATGCTTGCTTCCTGTTGAGTCATGATAACATTTCAATTATTGAAACAGAATACTCTATATAACATACACCAAGAGCAAACAGTTGTGTATGAGGAAACAAAAGAATTCCCGGGACGGTTTTCCAAATCACTGGCAGACGGAATTACAGAATGGAGAGTTTTTTAACTGTTCAAGACAAGAAAACTTCTTCCCATAAGGAAATCAAATAACTGGATAGAGGGGGTGTGTGTACATGTATATGTGCACACTGATCTCTTAAAGTTTCCTTTCTTGTTGTGTATTCATGTTATCTGGGAAATTTAAAATATTCTATTTTCATGTTAGCATTTCTGAAATCTATGTTAAATAAAGATAGCATGTAATAGAGTAAAGCGGAGGAGGGAGGAAAGACAGAAGAATGAATTAGTCTAGAAATAACATTTACTAAAAGCCCACTTTATAGCAGAAATGATAGTAAGATTTTTTTTATAAATGCCAGGTTAACTTGAAGTTATAACAAGTATCTGTTGCTGCTGTTTTTTTTTTTCTGTTGTTTTTGCTTTCTGTGTTTTTTTTTTTTTTTTTTTTTTTTTTTTTTTTAGATTTTATTTATTTATTCATGAGAGACACAGGCCGAGGGAGAAGCAGGCTCCCCGCAGCAAGCCCCATATGGGAATGGATCCCAGGACCCCAGGGTCATAACCTGAGCCAAAGGCAGGTGCTCAACCACTGAGCCACCCAGGTGCTCTGTTGCTCTTCTTTTTAAATAGAATTCTAATGGCTTGCATAGGAAATTTATTATTAGGAACCTCTAGGAAGTATATTGTCTAAAATATCCTTCAAGTAATGGGATCAGTTTTGGTAATATGACCAAGTTGCTTCTTGCTTATTGGTTCATTTTGAAAACCAATAAGATCACTTGACTCCAGCAGAAAAGAGTCATCGATCTTTCTTACTAAATTAATTGGTCTTGCATACAAATTGAGAGAGATTGCCAAAGGCAAGATAGCCCTCAAAGAATTCAGCTGGAAATCATGAGGTTACATGGATATAAAGTGCTTTTGTTTAAATACAAATATTATGGTTAATAATAATCATGGTAGTTATGATACAGGACAAAGTCAGCATGTTGGAAATTAGAAAAAGGTCTTGATGGCAGTTGCTAAGTTATTATCAACAGCTAAACCAATTCAGAGAGGATGGTGGCTGTAAACATTTTAATATTTCACTCAGTCAAAATTATCTAGAGAAATCTCCTGTAAACTACAATCCAGAAACCCTTTCCTTCAATGCACAAGGTTGAGGGTGTGGCAGAAAAGAAGGAAGAAGAAATATATTTGCAAGCACAATGGTGCTTTCTTGAGAACATGATGGTGTCAGATTCACATCAGTGCACATTTACTCTTAAAAACAAATCCCTATTATTCTTTGCCTCAGTGGTCACTGAGCTAAGGAAGAGGCCAATTGGTTTTACGGGGAAAAGATGAAACAAAGCATGTGAGACATTGAAACAGTGAGAAGTTGGTGAAAGCAGCTCTCAAGTGGGTTTCATCACATGCAGATTTATTTTTAACTCTGAATATTTAGTATTACACAGAACACTTGAGCAACTTTTGAAGGTTCTGATTTAGATGCTTGCACAGAAATCTAGTTGGAATATACAATATACTCACCCATGAGTCTTGCCCTAGCTCAACAAAACATCTCATCACTTTTATGGTTTTATACTTTGGAAAAGCCCAAGAGATGCTGACTACTACGGAAGTAGACTGCTTACAAAATTTTACCCACGTTCAGCTCTGTATATAGCATATTAACTTTCAATACCTAACTTTTTCAAGTGTTCGCAAATTTACATTAACTATATATAAAGATCATGTTTTTATTTTTTAAAATTTAGCTTTCAAAAGCCGTATTTTTTTAAAGAGATAAAGACCATGTTTTGTCAATTTGCTCGTCAAGTTGCCTAAGAATATTGGTTTTGTTATGTTATTCAAGTCACATTTTGAATAATATGCTCTATTAGATTTATGCTGAATCTAAAATTGGGGGACAGATGCATTAACATGATTTTAAATGTTGCTATGGGCTTAGCTTTTATTGCTTAATTGAGAGTATATGTCACAGAACAGGTCTGCCAAGAATATAGCTCAGTGAAGGAGAAAAGATATTTTATTATCTCATGGCTGACTCTATTCTTTCTTCATTTTAGGGGAAAGAATGTGCATTTCTGAGGTTGGATATTAGCGACTGCATTCATTTTTGCCAATTATGAAAGGCCCTTTAGAGATCAGAAGACTTTCGTTTTGCCTATCGTGTTCTATTTACTCGAGAACCAATTTACTATTTTCAAATCATCCCCTGAATTGTTATTAGTTTGCTGATCTAATACAGAGTATATACTGGCAAAGACAGTGTTCTTTTCTTTGGCATTATGTAAACGTAAGAAAAAATTGCACTGCTATAAAAAATGAAAATCTTGCAACTGCAAATCAGGTTGGAAAAGTTTCCATGCCTCATTAACACCAGTGCTATAAATTCTGGTTTAACAGTTTGACAAAGTAATATTTCAAATTGCAATAATCACAGGAGTGTTTATTTTAATAGTTTCAAATGCCAAGCAGAAGACTGTTAGAGTTAATAAACATCCTCAAATGGATTCTTTACGATAAAAGAGTATCAATGTAGTTTGCTTTGTTATCCTGGGGATTTAAATTGAATCATATCAGAAAACCAATTCTGCCTTTCAATTTCCTCATGCATCTTTCCCTGTCTTTTCTAAATTCTCAGAGTTTTGAACTTACTTGCTAATACACACATCTAAGAAGAAATGGGGCTATGAATTTGTGCCTTTTTTTTTTTTTTTTTTGAAATACTGTTGGCTTCCAAAATCGAACGATAATTAGAGAATCTCTCAGAGTCTAAATGACTTTGTGGACAGAAACCTCCCTCTGTATCCTTATCTTAATCCACACTCCTATGGAGTGTCTTAAAATAGTAATTACTGAGTAAGGGCAAGTTCGCAATGCTACCTACACACATTTAGTGATCATAGTGAGATCATACAGGATGACGACTTCAACCAGTTTTTCAAACCATAAAATTAGAGGTGTCAGAAACTTAGCCTTGTCCCTTTATTCACAGTTGAGGGAACAAAGCACAGATAGTCATGACACTTTTCCAGAATGGCACATTACCCAGGATGACATCCCGCACAGTGGCAACTGCAACTGGGTCTCCTGACGTCCAGCTCAAAATTATTTTCCCTTCACCCTACTACAGTCCCAGGAGAGGGACAGAGAACATAGGATCCTTATATTTTTAAATATAGATCCACAGAAAGTGGCAAAGATCATACAAAGAGACCCTATGTACCTTTCAACTAGTTTCTGGCAATGTTTATGTCTTACAAAACCATAGTACAATAAATTAGCATTGGTACAGTGTGTATAATCTCTACCACGTGTGTAGACGCATGTCACCACCATTTCAATCAAGATCCAGAACTACTCTGTCACCAGAAACATTTCCTTTTGCTGCCTTTTATAATCAAAAGGACCACTACTCCTCAGCCATACACACTATGGCAGTCTACTGGAAGCAGAAATTGTAACTCTCTCGGAGTCCTTTCCAGCCATTTTTTTAAAAAAAAATAGTCTTTTAGCTCTACCCTTTTTCAGCTCTTTCTCTAGGACTCTGACGACATGCATGGTGGATCTTTTGTTACAGTGTCACAAGTCCCTAAGACTCTATTCTTTTCTTATTTCTCCTGGTTCGTTTTCTCTTTGTTCATGTTGGGTCATTTGCATTGTTCTGTCTTCTAATTCAAGATTCTTTCCTCTGCCCTTTACGTTCGCCTCTTGAGTTCATTTTTTGATTTTTTTTTTTTAGCTTCTTTTATGATATTTTTTAGTTCTAAACCTTCTGTTTGTTTTTTTTTAGATCTTCTATTTCCTTGCTAAGACTTTCTGTTCTTTGGTTCACTTCGAGAATGTTCATAATTACATATTGAATCATTTTTATGATCGCTACTTTGAAATCTTTGTCACAGCGTTCCCAGTTAGGTATCATTTTCGTGTGGGCATCTGTCAATTATATTACTTAAGTAGAAATTTTCCTGGTTCTTGTTGTGATGAGTGATTGTGATATTCTCCTTGAGATTTTGTGATATTGTTAAGAGACTGAAAATTCTCTAAATTTTCTGTTTTAGCAGCTCTCTGACAGCCACTGCCTATTACTGTCAGGTTGGGGTAAAAGTCCAGGTTTCTTCTAAAGCCTCCTTTGACGGCATACTGTGGGGAGGAGTACTCTGCTGCTTCTTGATTGAAGTGGGATTTTAGGCCCCCTATTAAACTTCTGCTACTATCCTGGCAGGAGGGTAGAGAAGTACTTCATTACATTGGGGTGGAAGTCCAGGATCCCTACTTTTCTCCAACACCATTCTACTGTGAGGTGGGGAGAGGCTGGACATGGCTATTAAGAGCCTGGTGCAGGAGGGAGTACAGGCACCTGTTTGATGAGTTGAGAGTGAATTTCTTCTTCTGCAGTGTTTTTGCTAGAACAGATATTTATTATATAAAATTTTTCTGTCTTGCAAAGTTGTCCCTTCCCTTGTACTTTGGCTAGAGAATGTTGAAATTTGGGGCTTTTTTTTTTCTTGTGTCCTTTGGTATTTCTGGGTTGGTGGCTTCTCTGGCACCCAGTCTGGGATTATGTGAGGCAAAGAGAAAACCCAGGGAATCCACTGGATGTTGTTTTTCAGTTCTCACTGTCTCTAGCCAGTTTGTCTCCTCTCTAATTTTCAGTCTTCTTACATGTATTTCATTTAGAATATCAAGGATTTGAGTTATACTCAGCAGCATGAATGGGATATGTGTCAACTCCGTCTTGGTCTGGAACTGGAAGACCTAGGTGGTGGACAGCGAAAGGTATTCAAGGTGATACCATAGACAGATTTTTGCACATTTCACAAATGTCACTAATATTAGGTTGGCTGATATCCCTTTTAAAATGATGATGTTTTAGATGACAGTCATGTAAAATCTGTCAGATTACAGATTGTAATCAGTGGTGATTGAGAGACTGCACTGTCCTGTCAACTCCACGCCATGTTCATTGTATTTAGGTGAATAAAGATCACATTTGTCAGTGATATTCACACGAGTTGACTTCCGTGCAACGCTGATTGGCAGTCTGCCAAGTTACAGTGAATAGTCAACAGTTCCATACATAGTCATTTCATTCCTGTTATTCCTTAGTTTATGTTTGCATTATTAATCATAGTCCCGCTCAAGGTGTTTACCGATACTATTTGTGTTTTGTGTGTTTTCTAAAGAGTTAGAAGCTGAGCTAAAAAGAACAGCAGAAACAGGTAATAGTTATTATTCCTTACAATAATTCATGATGTTTTAAAACTAATAACATGTTTAAAATCTATTGTTTTTTGAAGAAAATATGGGAAGTTTAAATATAATGATACTTCCTGTTTTATATCCCCAGGCAGGTTTCTCTTTCACTTATCTATTGTTATATAATTAATCACCCCCCAAATGACTGGCCCAAAGCAACAAAAATTTATTATTTCTCATAAGCCAATGAGTCTGGAATTCTTCCAGGAATTAGGTGAGTGATTTTTCAGCCCAGCATGGGCTGGATTTACTAATTCATCTGCATCCAGGGTAGCTGGGATGGGAGGTCTACTAAGGCTTTATTTACCTATCTGGCACCTCACCTTTTTCCATGAGGCTTATTCTCATGGTTAACTTGGTCTTCCTAAAAGTACTAGGCAGATTTCCAAGGGCGAGTGTTCCAAGAACACCAAATGCAACCTATAGGTCCTCTCAAATGAAGCCGAACATTACCAATTTTGCCACATTTTATTGGTCAAACCTAGTGACTGAGCCAGCCTATGTTCAAGAGAAGGAGGAAAAGATGCTACTTCTTATGAGAGGAGAGATCAAATTTCATTGCAAAAGGCATGTGGAATGAAAGATATTGTTTTGTGATCACCTTTGGAAATGCTATGCCATGTAGACTTACTGGGTGGAACTACTTTTTTTAACTTGCAGCTAGAGATGCTGTGAGGTAGGTAGTAAAATTATTCATTATAAGTAATTAAAATTTGTCTAAAAAAGGAAGATTTCAAATTTGTAACCTAACTTTCCACCTCAAGGACCTAGGTAAAGAAGAAGAAGCTAAGAGCACATTTAGCAGAAGGAAGCACATAATAAAGATTATCACAAAAAGAAGTGAAACAGAAACTAGAAGAGCGATAGAAAAGATCTGCTGAACTAAGAGCATTTGTTTTCTCAAAAGAAATTTTTCAGAATTTTCAGTCAATTTCCCTTTTCTCTGGCATGGTCTCAGGCCACACACTCCACCCCTTCCTGCGTTGTACTTTTTTCTGGGCTCATCATCCTACAACCGATACTCTAGACACAAACAGCTGCTGTGGGGGCATGTGCCCTATGCAGTCACAGAGCCTTGCATTCCAAGGGACCCCACGCTTGATTTAATTCTCTGCCATCTCTATTTTGAAATTCTTAACAAGTTTCGAACAAGAGGAGTGCATTTTCATTTTGCACTGGGTCCCACAAATTGTGAGCCAATCTTGTCTTTATGTTGAGAATGAGCTCGCTTTCTCACAGTGTTCCACTGGCAAGTTTTCAAATACTTTTATAAATCTCACCTTAAGTATCACCTTGCCTCTGAAAATTATCCTGATATCTGACCCTGCCCACCCCACCCCGCCCCGCAGAGGGAATAAATGGCTCTTTCTGTATATATCTTGGTTCCATGCCATTTGGCCTAAACCTGTATTATAGTAATTGTTTTTTTAAGAATATTTGTATATACATTTCTCCTGTATGAGTTGGGCTTAAGAAGCTTGCCTCATTCATTATTACACATAGCAATTTCCCAGTGTATAGTCTATGGCATGTATGATAATATTCAATAAATATTTGATTGAATCAAACAACAAATGAATAGATATGTACAATGGAGTTTGTATCTTTGTCTTTAAAATAGTAAGAGCAGATGCTATAGATTTCAACACCAGATAAATTTGTTTGCTAACGGTGTTCACTTCTTATCTCTACAAAAACCACCCAGTTACAATTTTTGTCCAATCCTCCCATTTGTTCCTTATTGGAAATATAAAACATACTCTGTTATCAGATATTCAATAAACTTCAGAGAGTTATTACTTAAATTTTCCTTTAAATTTAATTTCCCAGAGCAATAAGAGTCATGCACACAGTTTAACACTTACTGATGTGTTATTCTGTATGTTTTCTTTTAATTCATCTTTGCAAACTCACCCACAGCAAGATTCTAAGTTCTTGGAAAGGCTTCTTGTTCCGGCCAAGATGGAGCAGCAGGGATCAAATTTATCCACCCATCTGGAACACCACAAAACCACAGAAAACATATGAAGTAGTGATTTTCAAGATGTTGGATGAGAGTCAGTACTGTAAAGTGATCTCAGAGATTAGAAATAAATAAGAAGAGACCTAGAGAGCCCCAGCTCAGTGCCTGGAGAGCATTTCCAGAACCAGCCTAGATTCCAGGCAGCAATGCAGGGGTAGGAGAAGCTTCGTTGGCTACTGGGTTGAGGAGATGGAGCTGAATCTGCAGAGGCCGAGATGACTGGAGTTCATGGTAGGGTGTTAGAGACAAGACAGCTATACAGAGAGGATGCTCCAGAGTTCTGAGAAGGATCCCTCTGGAATCTTCAGATTCCATATGTGTGAAGAACTACCTGAAGCGGGACAGGGAACTACAATACATGAATAAAGGGAACAACACCTGAAGCTCACATAGGGTTGGAAGCAGTGCCTCTTCCCACCAGTCAGAGAAGAAAACTCCATAATTCATGAGCTAAAGCTCTCACAGAGTCCTTGCCTTAGTAGTGGGGCAAAATTAGTCCTAGTCTAAATGCTGTTCTGGGGTCCCCTGGGTGGCTCAGTCAGTTAAGCAGTTAAGCATCTGCCTTCAGATCAAGCCATGATCTCATGGACCTGGGATCAAGCCCTGCATCACGCTCTCTCCTCAGCAGGAAGCCTGCTTCTCCCTCTCACTCTCCCCCTGTGCTCTCCCTCTCTCTCAACTAAATAAAATCTTAAAAAAAAAAAAAAAAAAAAATGTTGCTCTGGCCTCACCTAGCAAAGCTCTAAAGCAGAACCGAAAATCCCAAAATGATCAAAATATTTCCAAGTCCCTGAGTCATAAAGCAAAACCTGGAATATTTATAAGAATATGTAAATGTCCAGATGCAACAAAGCAAAATTCACAATGTCTGTTAGCCAAACAAATACCGGTAGGCATAGAAATCAGTTGGGATATGTAACCCATAACGAGGAGAAAGAAAAGCATCAACACAGGCCAAGAGATGACACAGATAATAGAATTAATAGACAAGGGTATCAAACAGTTGTTATTATTATGTCCCATATGTTCAAGAAACTCGAGGAAAGATTGAGCATGATAATTACAAACGTAGAAGATACTAAAAAGATCCAACTTGAACTCCTAGAGACTAAAAAATACATAAGATGCAATTAGTGTTAGCTTAGACATTGTAGAAGATGACTGAACCCGGCAACAAACAGAAATCGTGTAAAATGAAACAAAGGAGAAAAGAAACTGAAAAAAATGAATAGCATAGCATTGAGCTATGGGCCAACTCAGGGTCCTGAAAGGACGGAATGGCAAAGAAACAATCACCAAAAATGTTTATATTTGATGAAAACCATGAATTAAAAAATATCAGAAATTCAACAAACCCCAAATAGAAGAACAAATGAAGACAGCCTCAATACATGACATCACGGGGGAGCCCCAGTGGCACAGCGTTTTGGCGCCGCCTGCAGCCTGCAGCCCGGGGTGTGATCCTGGAGACCCTGAATCGAGTCCCACATCGGGCTCCCTGCATGGAGCCTGCTTCTGCCTCTGCCTGTGTCTCTGCCTCTCTCTCTCTCTAATGAATAAATAAATAAAATCTTAAAAAAGAATAGGATCATAGTCTAGTTGATTTTTCAACTAAGTATCTCACCTTTTAAAAATTTTGCTCACATATATAGGAAACCAAGATAGGTTGTGTGGATTTATGTACTTAATTTTGAGGCACAGTAAGAAGGGGACACTAATTGGTTAACCAATACCTCTTTAGGACAGTTAAAGTGAAGTACTATTTTCACAGAAAAACTATGGTGAGTGAATTGCCAAGCTCTCAAAATGTTGTCAAACCAAAACATATAGTTAATATATAGATAGATGATAGATTGATAGATAGAAATTATAGATACGTACCTACACTCATAGACACACATAGATACATATTTACATACATAGATACATGGATTTAAAAATTGGGAGGAATAGGCTGAGATGGAGAAATGAGATCCATTAACGAAGGAACTGCATTACACTGTTCTCTCAAAGTTCCTTTCTTTCTCTGAAACCAACTTGCAAAAGCCACGAGACGGTCCTAATTTAGCTGTGTAGTCTATGTCCATGTTATAATTCTTCTCTCTTTGTTCCTCAACTGTGGGCTCTTAGATCCACATCTATTACTACCATCTGGAGAATTCTAGGGCTCCTGTCAGTCGAAGATATCAGGTTAAGCTTTGTTATTTTTTAATTTCTTAATCGGTATATCCTCCTTAGCACTAAGGCCTTGCATATAAATGAGCAAATGAAAGCAACTTTACTCTAAATGTAAATCAATCATATTAAAAATCCTTGCAGAGAACTATTGGTTTGTAAGGGCATGTACAAAGCAATTATGTCTAAAAAACATCTTTCTAAAGGATGACTTGATTGTTGGCTTCAAAAACTCATTTTAGACCTGCCTTTTCCTTACTAATGCATCCTTATGCCTGTGTTTCTAGTACACACCATTTTATTTTCCCTTATGCTAAATAGCTGTATTTTTTTCCCCCTTGCAAAATAGCCACTCACAGCCTCCTCTGGATAAGGCCAAGTCAGTACACAAATGTAGACCTGGTGTCAGAACAAGAATGTCAGTTTGGAACAAACACCAGAACCTTTTACAGGCAATTAGAAATGAAAATGAGGTCTGGTATCTGGTTAAAGACACAGAGGCATCCCTGTCTTGATAGCTTATTAGTTCCTGGAAGACTGTCTCTTATTTCATACAGAATTGGCATGATTTTTAAATCCATGGTGTCTTAATGTAGAAAGGAAGACACCACTGAGTGGAATAGAAAATGAAAACTCAATTTAGAGTGTGAGAAAGTAATGTTTCCAGCTTGTTGTGTATCTAGGGCAAAACCAAAATAGGATAGTTAGATGAGTACATGTTTTAATAGCTTTTCACATTGACTTTAAGCTCTTGCAGAAGGAAATAGTGGTCAGGTTTTTTGTATTTCAAGAAAATTGCCAATGGGAGGAAAATCAATAATCAAAACATCAGACAATAGTAACCTTAATAAAAATCACTTAAGAGCTAGACTATAGAAAACACATGAACCGTTTATTCTAGGTTGTATATTTATAAAGTTACACTATCTTGGACATAAACCATAAGCAATGTGAGCACATGTATCTATATCCCAGATCTTTGTATAAGAGGCTAATTTTTTCTTAAGAAATACAAGATTTATATTTCAATTTACTTGTGTGATTTCTGAAAACATGGAGTTTCTCAATGATCTCCATAATGGGAATATTCTTGAATAGTGACTGCTTAAATGTGATTTCTTTTTTTTTTGGGGGGGGGGCGGTGTTGGGAAAAGCTTCTAAAACCCAGGGGAAAAAACTGATTTCTAAAATCAAATGTAAGGGATCTTGTTATTTCCAGAGGGGATAAATTGATTTCCAAAATAAAATATAAAGGATCTCATTATTTACTTATTTTTGCCATGTTTTAATTTTGGTTTTTGTGGTAAATCCACATGGAAACATGAGAAACAAAGCAGCAGACCCTCAGATCATGGTAAGATTTCTAGGGAGGCCTGGTGCTGAAAAGAAAGTCCTTATCTACTTTTTGACTTAAGCGTTCCATGAGGGGCAGCTTGCTTGATGCAGCTGTGAATAACGTGAGAAGCTCCAGATCCCTCCAAATCTGAAAGCCTGGATATGGAACACCCATTACGCCTGGGACCTGACTTCACATAAACTTATCAGAATTTCCTAAAACCTCCCAAGGAGCTTGCTGCCACTGAAAATAGAACTGAGTGCTCCAGATTCCTCCAAATCTGAACATTTCAGTCCTGAATAACTTGCTTGTTGGAGGTTTTGATCTTTGTATAATCTTCCCCCAAATCTCCTAGGTTCTCCTTAGGACCTCACAGTGTGTCTTTCCAGGTGTGATAGTGTGAAGTGCTGCCTCTTCAGTGTCAGACCTAAAAGAGGTCAGAGAGGGGCGCTTCCTGTCTTAGAATTTCACTCAGAAAAGAACTGTCTCCAAAAACACGCTCCCCCCCCCAATGTAGACGACTTATGATTTCTAATGTGCAACAGTGCACTTTAGATTTTTCTCTAATGACACAGAGAACAGATCATAATTAGTATAAAGAAACTGGCAGGAAAACGTTCTTGGAGGTTACCTAATCGTCAAGGTATCAAAGACAACCCTGGATGCTCTGTTCGTATAAAACAGTTTACATACATTAACCGTTGCTTCAATTTCTGCTTTCAAACTGTATCGCATGACAGGTTGGTCTTTATTTTGCTGACCTCATTCAGATTTGATCAATTTTGATGGGGAAAGCACTACCAAAAGAGGCCCAAGAGGATGAGAAGCATCATTTGTCATTTGCTAAACACGATGTCAAGCCGTAATTTAAGATAAATTCCTTAAAGACAACTCCACAATCACAGGTGTATTTTTGGAAGTGTAGGATTAGGTCTCATATTGTCAACACGTCTATGATCTTTGCAGGAAGTAATGAACATATGAGGTAGATAAAATATAGAGAGTTAGGATTGTTTTATAAGCTGAAGCAAAATGCAGTATCATCAAGGGACTAATGATGAGTAAAACTAATGACTAGAAAATTAATCAGAAAGGATGTTCCAAAGATTTATGATAATACCTACATTTTTGAAGGTATAAATGAATCAATATAATGTATTTTCATTTTTAATATGTGAAAGAAATTATTTTTAAGAAACACTAATTTAAGATGTGATCACCATTCATTGGTGAGGTAATGACATGCATTCACGTGAAGACTACTTAAAAAATCTCATCTGATCAAATAATCAAGCCAGGAACGACGATAACAAAGTCAAAGTTCTAGTCACCCTCACGTGCACCTTTTTCTTGAATTTTGGTTTATAGTGCATACTAGAGTGTTAGAAAATTATCCTTGATTTTTTGGAGCATTTTATATATTTACTTATGTATAATATACCTATGTTTTATATCTATCATATGTCTCTATATTACTTAATAAGATATAAAATACCTGTGATGTTTAATGATACGGGCCATCATAATTGGTCAAACATGATTCTGGGTGTTTGGGGATGAGATTAACATTTAAATCAGTGGACTGGGATCCCTGGGTGGCGCAGCGGTTTGGCGCTTGCCTTTGGCCCAGGGCGCGATCCTGGAGACCCGGGATCGAATCCCACGTCGGGCTCCCGGTGCATGGAGCCTGCTTCTCCCTCTGCCTGTGTCTCTGCCTCTCTCTCTCTCTCTGTATGACTATCATAAATAAATAATAATAAAAAAAAATATTAAAAAAAAAAATAAAAATAAATCAGTGGACTATGAGTAAAGCAGATTGTGGGTGGACCTCATCCAATCAGTTGAAGGCCTGACTAAAACTAAAAGATCTGCCTCCCCGAGGAGGAGCAAGAGGCAGTTATCTAGCAAAACGCTTCAGACTTTATCTGCAATGTTGACTCATTATTGCTTTACAGCAGACTCTTTGACTTGAAATGGAGCAGTGGCTCTCCAGCCTGCCATCTTTGGGACTGGAACTGTCCTATTGGCTCTCGCGGGCCTCCCTCTAGTCTACTGGGATTTAGTACTTGCCAGCTCCCATAATTCCATGAGCTAATTTCTTATAATAAATCTCTTTCTATATAAGTATACATCTTACTGGCTCTGTTTCTCTGAAAAGCCCTAATGCAGTACTCCTAAAATATTGTTACTTCATGGTTATAATGAACACCCTTGGCTATCAAGACCTCTTCAGGCACCTGGTGTTAGTTAACATTAAAAAAAAGCAACAAGATTAAATTTCATTCAAATGTCATTGTTTACTGAGTTCTCCTTTTAATTCCTAAAATGTAATGGAGAAACCAAGTCTGCTTCATTTGTTATCTCTACTTAGTCTCTACCCTACCAATAAAATTGATTTTTCTCAGAATAAGTATTAGGATTGAATTTTTCCCCATGAATGCCGACTTCTCCCACTTTTTGCCAAAGAATAGAAAACGTGAATAATTAATATAGTCATATGTGTATGCAATTATGAACTTGAACTTTCGCATGCTTTTAGCACTTCCCATGGGATCCTGGCTAAGCAAACTGTACACCTGACCACCTCAGCTAGTTCAGATTCGGATAGTGATGCAGGCAAGTCTCGGGATTGGACCTGGTTATAACATCAACATCACAGCATAGACTACATCTGGCTCAGATCACTGTTTCTATTCCTCTCCTTGCCTCATAGGAACTGACTTCTCCTTTCAACTCTACTGAAGCTAGTAAAGTTTTGGAGGCTCAGGAAATAAAATACTTGCTGAAAATGACATTTGTTATAAGCATTTGATTCTCTAGTTGTTATGAGAAGAGAAAAGGAAAGGAGTTATAAAAGTCCAGTAGGAGGTTTTAAAACAGAGACAACTGGATGCTAATGAAAGGCGTGCAAGAAGGGAAGTTTAACATCAAAATGGTGGCTAAGCATGGGTTCTAGAAATAGTGGATCGAGACCAGATTGCTAAAGTGGACCTATCTCAAGAGGATGTTAATGGGGCCTGTGATAATTTATATACAATATTTTGGAATTGTGAGAAGAATCAAATCTACCTCCTCAGTGAAAGCAGTTCAGTAAATTACTTGTTTCACTAAGAAGTTAGTAAAAAATATAGTAATAATTTTATATAGTACATCGTAATGATTTTACCATCATGTATTGCTCTGCAAACACCTCTTAATATTTTTTCTTAATGTGATTCTCATTTAAAAAAAAATTCTCTGAGGGAGTTAGGAAACTGTGGCTGGGGGTGTTCGGGTAAACATAGGTAAATTGTCTAAAATCAGGTCGAGTATGCGGTTAACTCAGAACTCAGTCCCTTCTGTTTTGACTCTGTATACTATGTGTGCTGAGGAATACATGAAGAGAACAGCTCAGTGATTGTATTGAGGATAGATAACTGCAAGCCACACTGCAAGAGAGCATTGAAAATACACATAATCCTTGCATATAATCATTTGTAGGTCAATGTTGTGGAAAAAAGGAAAATCAATGGGGGCTGGACTCTTTTTATGCCAATGTGATCTGTCATTGCTCCAAGTGAGCCAGAAATGGAAAAGATCAAATTCTTTTATTGTTTTCTGAGGAGCCTCTTTACTCCTCCACACATTTTTTTTTTTTTTTTACTTCTGAAACACAGTGCCAACACCATTTAAAAGACCCTTTTTTTTTTTTTTCTTATAGTTTTTCAATCAAGGTACTTCCAATTTAGCACATTGAAGGCTTCTTCTCTGAGAGCTAAATGAGTTAGAAGAGCTTCCAAAAGCAACCGAGGTAATCTGGACAATAGTTAAGCGCAGAAAGGGTAACAGCAGCCGTCCCTACCTGGGTTCATTAATAACACTCCTCAACTCGAGCAAACCGTTTCATTTATACTTAAACTACAAAGCACAGCCTTACTTTGTTGTATAATTTATCGGTTCTCTTTTCTTCTTTGTTGCTGCTCCTTTACAATTTGCCTTCTCTTTCATCAAGAGGAGATCTGAATGAGAATAAGTCTGTTTACCAGCTCTGACTCTCATGCAGAGGCCTGATAAGGAAAACAGATGACCCTTCTATTCCTTAGGCAACCACTTCCTCCCTTCTAATGTTGGGCATCAGGAAGGCCTCTTAGAACCAGATTCTCCTTTTCACTTCTGACCTTGGCGTTTCCTTCCAGAGCATCTGAGGATGCTCATCATGAGTTGGTCTTCTTGTTAAATGAGCATCTCTCCTCGTGAGGAGATGTGTTCCATTAATATATTTCATTTTAGATATTTCTTATCAGAATGAGATACAATGCACGAAATAGGCTGAGTATCAGAGAAAGGGATTTTGTAGTCAAAATCTATCATTAGTACTGGATAAAATATCTGTGAGGCCCACACGAGGCTGTTGACGTTGGGAGAAACTTATTTTGCTCACTATGTGGCAAACAATTTGTTGACTTAATAGCATTTTGGATCGCACCATTGATCGCCAACAACAGTTTGGGTATCTCTCCTGTCATCTCTTTCTGAATGGTTCAGAAACAAGTTGTATGTCTGAAAATTCTCCAAATTACTCAGGGTCAGGCACACTATTTCCTGGAGTCTTCCTCAGAGGCAAGTAACCAGATGGATAAGAAAAGGAAGGAATGCTACCCATCAGACACTGCCCTTCCTCCTCTGTAGTGAGACAGGCCCAGGCCCCAATTCTCCATGGAAAAGGAGAGGAGCACAGCAGGAGACAAAAGAAAAAGATGCTGGGTAGCAGGGAAAATATAAGAGGATAAATGGAAAGAAATAGAAGGGGGGAATAAAGGGGAAATAAAAACTTAAAACCAAAAAGGCAGAGAGAGAAGAATCTAAAGGAAGTATCATCTGGTCCAGTGGCCCCCATCTCTCATGATCTATTGCCAACTTTCCCAAAGGCTTTGTTGTCCTGAGTGCGGCCACCATTATGATTTTGCCATGGTTTCCCATTTATTTGCCTACTTTTATTTTTTTAGTCTCTGCTTCTTTACCTCCTTCTTTCTTCCTGCCTGCATTCAAATTCCAAATTCAAGGCAAAGATATTCAATATCCCCTTCAATATGGAGAAACCGCTTTTCCCTAAAAATACTGTGGAATCAAAGTGTTAAATTATTTTCCACATTGGCTAACCGCATGTCAAGATTATTCTCAAACATGATTGTGATAACTACATGTCACAGTATTTATTTAATACATAAAACCTGACCTGATAAAGTAACTTAGAATATTATTCAGAGGAAAACAGTTGCCCATCAATACTAGATTCTAATAAAGATAGGAATTAACAAATGCCAAGATTCAAGAAAAAAAAAATGAGAGAAATGTAAAATTTTAAAAAAAATGCAATCCATTCATGTAGTGCAGGCTCTGACAGTTGGCTTTTCTTTTTGCAATGCAAGTGCCCACCTAACTTAAGCTTTGATTGCTGGCATCCACTGCACAGGGGCAGCACTTCCAGGATGGCTATCTCAAACACATTGCCAGCCGCACAACTAAATAAAGATCCAGGCTGTGCCACCTTCTCCTCTTTTAGAGATCTTGGTTGAGAATGAGCCTATGAAACCTGAGGCCCTCTTTATCTTGACCCCAATAAAAGCAGAACCCCAGGCCCATGTTCGCTTGGTAGCTCTGTCTCCCTTTGACCTCACTGTGTGGTCCCATGTGTTCCATATAATTTCCATGACCTGTGAATAATGAACCTTTTTTTTCTTTCTCAGTTTCCTGATGGTTATGGCTGAGAGTATCTTGCAATCATAATAAATACCACAAGGGCCAGTCCATCCACAACATCGGTTATCAGTAGGCTGAGACTGACACACAATTCACTTATTTTTTCTGAACCAAAATAGAAAAAAGTTGACAACATTCATATGGAGTGGAACACTGTTTTGCGTGGCCTCTGGGAGGATGATTTGGGAAGCAGCGCCTTAAAGCGTCTGAATTTGAGAGCCAATCAGGGATCATGGATATATCCTGCCATTATTTTAACTAGTATCCCCCCTCATTTTCTTATATTCATCTTGGTCACAGTGTATTTTCTTCCTTTTTTTTTTTCAAAATAATTTTTGATCACTAAAAAACAGTTCATCGAGAAGCTCCTGGGTGGTCAGTCAGTTGAGCATCTGGACTCTTGGTATCAGCTCAGGTTGTGACCTCGGAGTCCTGACATGGAGCCAGCCTACACTCAGCAGGGAGTCTGCTTGTCTCTCTTTCCCCCTCAACTCTTCCCCCCTCCCTCTAAAATATAAAACAACAACAACAACAAAAACCCAGTTTATTGGTAAACCATCTCAGCAGCATACTTTTTTTTTTTTTTTAGATTTACACCTTCCCTCTGTTCCCAAAGCTTTATTTTGCTCTTCTTCCCCAACTTCCTCTCAAAACCCACCAACCAACGACTGTGAAAGGCCTGTCATTGCAGGTAAAATTCTTAAGGCAGATTTATAGTCTTTCTCCCTCCCTATCAGAATATTGAAAAAGGTTGTTAGTTTTGGAAGGAAATAATTTCAGTGATGACAGATGAAATCTGCATAATAAGACATATTGAATGTATTTTCCTAAAATGAATTATATCATGGAACAGAAGAAAATCTCTTATTTGTTAACTAAGCTCCTTTGTAGAAATTGGAAACCTTAGCTAATTAAAAATAATCCATAAAGCCCATTAGGTAAATGGGAAAGATCCTTTTTGAAGAAACAAGTATGCAAACACATAGCTGCATCTTCTGCTTTTTTTCTCTTCCTCCTCCTCATCGTCCTCCTCCTCCAGTTCCACCACTAATAATAATACCTCATGGGTTTGCCAACTTATCACTTTTAATAATACAAATGTTCTTCTGAAGTGATCCATCATGCATTCTGATATTGAATGCCTCATCTTTCTAGACCATTTTTATTTGTCTAACAGATAAATGAGAAGCCTAGCAGCACACTTAGTACAATATGTTGGAAAATCACAAAATGTTAAGGATCTGAGTCATAAACGCAGAGAACAAATTGGTGGTTACCGGAAGGCATGGAAAAAAATAGAGTGATGGGAATTAAGTGGCACAAACTTTCAGTTATGAGATAAATAAATCATGGGAATGAAAAGTACAGAGTAGAGAATACAGTCGATGATATTGTAATAATTTTGTATGGTGGCAGATAGTAACTACCCTCATCATGGTGAACGTTATGCGATGTATAGAATTGTCAAATCACTGTGCTGTATACCTGAAATTAATATAACTTCGTAAGCCGACTATAATTTAACTTTAAAAAATGTTAAGGATCCACTGGCTTCAGATTGGCTGGACACACAAGAATGAATTTGAGAGTTGGGTTGTGTTGCTGCATCCTTCTCGTCCCTAGTGCTCTCCTGAATTTTAATGACTTCTCTCCCTGTCTCAGTGCTTAGACCTCATCAACCTGACTTCAGTTTGGGGGCTGCATTTTTTTACAGTCTATGATCACTCAGTTTCTGGACCTAGCCTGGTTTCTGCTTTAATTGGCCTCCTTTTGAGATTTGTTCAATTATCTCTAAACTGATTAGAAAGATAGTCAGAAACACTTCCCAGCACGGTGTCTCCAGTTAAAGCATCTCTCACTTATCTGAAGGGAACGTTCCTTCAAAGATGGGCTTTCTAGTGCAAGATGTTGCAGTCTTGAGTCCAAATATATAGAGACTGGAAAGGGCAAAAGTAGCTAGTGGAATTTTTCTTTCCATGTGATGTAAAGATTGCTGAGCCTGTTTGTTGTCTAAAGAGGTTAGAATAGGGGAGAATAGCAAAAAGAGCTCACATGGTGCAGTGAGCCTTAACAACGCATTAGGATGCAAGTGTACAACCTAGAACAGTTGGAAACCTACCTGGCTACAGGCCATTTTCTTCTTTTATCCAGGTTCAGAGCCATTAGCAATTCTAGTCCCAATTACTCAATGTGAATTTTACTGATGTGTACATGGTAAGTTGAAATTCCAGCACTAATTTGTAGAGAAGTGTTAGGTAGGTTGTTCTCCAGTGTCTTCAATTATCAAATCTTGGAGCTTAGCCTGTACTTTCCACATATATGTGGCATAATCAGTTACTTTTAAAAGAGGACTCCTCAATGTTCTGATAGCCTCTGCAGAGTCATTTAAAAGTTGGGTGTTCTGAGACTTTGGTGTTTTATCTTCAAGCCTTTTTTTTTTTTCATTATTATTTTTTTAAATATCAGAGGACTAGATGCCGGCACTCTGGGACAGGTTAACATATGAAAATATCTTCATAGTTCAGAGGGTAGGAATTCATTTGGTTTGTTTTGTTGCCCTTTTTATATAATTGTTTGGCTGAGAGATTAAGCCTCAAATCCATGCTTAAATTAAATTTCATTTGGAGTTCTCATGACATGTAAGACTATGCATAGTTTTATTGATGGGAACCAGAGATTGTTTTGTTTGTTCTTTTGTGGGGTACCATATTGTCTTAAGTGGCAGTGTTTGTTATTTACCTGCTGCTTATCTGAGAAGTAGGCATTTGAGTTAGAGAGCTCTGGCTAGCCCTGGTT
Organism: Vulpes vulpes; assembly: GCF_048418805.1. Classification (NCBI taxonomy): domain Eukaryota; kingdom Metazoa; phylum Chordata; class Mammalia; order Carnivora; family Canidae; genus Vulpes; species Vulpes vulpes. Next base: position 4,087,516 of record NC_132786.1, on the reverse strand, counting down.
TTGAATGTTTAAGCTAGGCTGGACCATAATAGTTGGTTTTGTTCCAAAGAATGGATGAAATGGTGATTTGAATGATAGTGTGTAAGGTTGCTTTCACTTTCATCCATCCAGCGAAGAAGCAGCATACCAAGGGAATGGATCAGGGACTCTAAGCCTTCCTTTCTTCCAGCGGAAGTCATTTACATGCTGATGTTCACTGATCTCAGCAATGCACACAAAGTGAAGAATGTGCCCAGTCAGAGCATCTGAGAAGTATGGTTTTGCATACTTTCATGGGGTGGCTGGGAGCAAGCTCTCATTACCTTCAAAGAAGTTCCTACTGTGCCTCACTGGAGAACTCTATTCTGTTTCTTGTTGTGTCATCTCGTCTGCTCAAAGACAGTGCAACAGGCCGGAAGTTGGACTTTACCAATGTTAAAATGATGTTTGTTCATAGTCAGTTGTATTCAACATTGGTCACCCTTTGTTAAATTTTTCCTAATATGAGCTAATCAAAAGGACTGTTATCACAGATAATTAAGTACGTTTAATCTTCTCAACTTTGGTTCAGGATCTCCCCTCCTTCATCTATTCGGGTGGCTTCCTATACCAATGTTTTTTTCTGGATCCCAGTAGAAAATGCTGATTTTTGAAATAATCTGTAATCTTAAACATAATAAAAGGGTAATAATTTTAAGCATAATATCTGCCTAAAATTACTTATCATAGGTTAGTTATTCTAGTGATGGAGAAGTCTTCTTGATTAAGCTTGGCCTTTTGATTGGATCACTTGCCAAATTATTGACAGGCAATAAATTAATCCTAAAACTGGAGGGTTCAGACCTAAACATCTCTGCTTAACATTTCTGTACTAAGGACACAATTGCATCTTTGAAAACAGGTATGGTTTTTATGATTATGTTGATATTTATGGAAATTAATATGGCTTACATATTACTAGGAATTTTCATACCTTTAAATCTCTTTCAATCTATTGTTGTCCTTCTCTTCCTGTCATGGGGAAGATAATGGATAGTTAATAATTCAGTGCTTCCCAGTGACAATACATGAAAGACTTGCAGAATCCAAGTAGCTTAAACTAAAGCTAAAGACTTTCTGAATTCCATCATATTTGAAAACTCCTATATTAATTTAGATAAAAGTTAAGCATACATTTTTATATGTTACTACCACCTGGCCTGATATTTTTTTAACATGTAGTATTTTCTGATAATTATTTTGTCTTTAAGAAAAACTCATAAAAAACCAAGGGACTGTGTGTGATAGAGTCATTGACATGACTGATTCCAGTGTCACTAAATAATTAGTTAAGTTATGCTTGTCTCTTTCATTAAAAGCACTATTACACAGGCTTATGCAAAAGATGACTGTGCTAAATGGGTTTTCAGGTCATTTCTGATAAAGTTAAATGTGGCTGTCTTTTCAATTGATCATTCCGCATCTTTCCCAGACTGTCCATCCATCTCTTGGAACAGCCTGTTCAATAAGCTCTACAGGAAATAATTTGGGCAATTTTAAAGAAAGTGCATCTTTAGATTAAATGGCTTTGGAGTGTTTTTATTTCCTGCCAAGATGGATAAGAATATATCTCAAAGGGTGTTAATTTCCTGTTTTATAATTATTCAGTTTCCTTGGGAAATAAGTATTTAAATAGACTCCAAGTAAACATCATGCAAGTTCTTTGAATCTCAAAGGAGACACAATTAATTCGAATAACTTTGATCCATGAGAATCTGTTGTTCCAAAAGCTCTCCATTTCCATTTGCTAGATCAAGTTGTTAGTTATTTAGCACAGATTAATAAAATCCTCATATTATTGAAGTGTTGAATAATACTTCAGAGCAGTGTGGCAGAAATGCTGTTCAATGTGGTAACGATAGGTAGGTAGGTAGGTAGATAGATAAACGTAACCAACATTTTTATTTCAAGGAAAATATTTAAGAGATAAACAATTTCATGAAGAAAGGGGATTTGTATCCTCTAATGGAATCTCTACTATGAGTCTTTCAAAAGATACTAGAGAAAAAGAAGAAATTTAATTGAAGGCCTAGGAAGAGATTTTACAGGCAAGCAGAAGAGTAGGTTATGGACATTTAGGATAAAATAGAAACACATCAGAATAATCTCAGTGTAGCATAGAATCAAAGAAGAAAGCTGATGATAATAGCACTGTATGATAAAGACCATGATAGAGGCCATGCAGGAAGTGTTGAGGATAAAGGGAAGGGTGTACAACCCAGTCTAATGAGAACCTAGGAAGTGTCAAGAGACCATATAGTTGAGCTAAATCTGATAAACTTCAGTAGGAGTTAGTTCTGCTCTTGTGCCGAGGCTCATGAAAATATTCTAAACACATACTTAGTGCTTCAAAACAGAATAGTAAGGAAGAAGTAAGCCCACTGCTTGGGGGAATTGGAAAGATGCTAAATTACAACTGAAAAGAAAAGTGGGGGCAAAAACAGGTCCATCTTTTGCCTCCAGCTTCTTCCTTGAGAAGAAATGGTTGGGCAAGTGAAAAAAAGTTTAAACAACACTGCAAGATAGAAACTATAGGCTGAAATAGGTGAAGCAAAATAAATGGGAGTACACAGCCAAACCAAATAGATTAGACCCTAGAACTTGACAACGTGTCCCAGGGTGTACTGCAAAAACTTGAAATTGTGTTTTCACTGAAAAAGTGTTTTCTTGGATTGCAAATAAATGACTAGATCCTAAAAACAATAAAGTTGAGCTTAAAGAGTGTGTATGTGTGTGTGTACATATTTGCACACATTTGCAATCTTGATAGAAAACAGGAAAATTAAAAATGTGAATTAAATTAAATTAAAAACAGGAAATTTAAAAATTAAAAATGCCACCCAGGCATGTGGGTGGCACAGTTGGTTGAGCATCCAACTCTTAGTTTCTGCTCAGGTTGTGATCTGAGGGTCATGATATCAAGCCCCACATCGACAAGCTCTGTGCTTGGTGTGGAGTCCACTTGAGACTCTCTCTCTCTCCCTCTGCCCCTCCCACTCATGCTCTCTCTCTAAAATAAACAAATGAATCTTTTTTAAAAAAATTAGAATGTAGAACAAGATTTCCACAGAGAGTAGTCATTGTGGATTGTTGTAGGAGAGAAACAGAACAAAGAAACCATCAGAAGGTCCAAAAAAGAGACAAAGATATAGAACATAAAATATAACTACATGATGGTTTCTCATTTGACCGTTAACATTAACATTCATGAAAAATTCTCTATGATGTAGGAAAATTCTCTATTCTTTTCTAATAGAATTACAATTAACATACAGTGTTATATTAGTTTCAGGTATACAATATAATGATTCAACAATTCTATACATTCCTCAGTGCTCATCATGATAAGTGTACTACTCTTAATCCCCTTCCTTTGTCTATTTGACCCATCCCCCCATCACTCCCCTCTGGAAACTACCAGTTTGTTCTCTGTATTTAAGAGCCTGTTCTTTTGTTTGTCTCTTTGTTTGCTTTGTTTCTTAAATTCCACATACAGGTGGAATCATGGTATCTGTCTTTGTCTGACTAATTTCACTTAGCATTATACCCTCTAAGTCCATCCAGTTGTTATAAATGGCAAGATTTCATTCTTTTTTTATGGTTGAGTGATATTCCATTGTATATATACACTACATCATCTGTATCCATTCATCTATGGACAGACACTTGTGTTGCTTCCATATCGTGGCTATTGTAAAGCTGCAGTAAACATAGGGGTGCATATATCTACGCAAACTAGTGTTTTTGTTTTCTTTGGATAAATAACCCAGTACTGGATTTACTGATAATATATTTCTACTTTTAATTTTTTGAGGAAACTCCATACTGTTTCCCATAGTGGCTGCACCAATTTGCATTCTCATCAATAGTGAATGAGAGTTTATTTTTTTCCACATCCTTGCTAAAACTTGTTACTTCTTGTGTTTTTGATTTTAGCCATTCTGGCTGCTGTAAGGTGATATCTGACTGTTGTTTTGATTTGCATTTCCCTAGTGATTAGTGATGTTGAGCATCTTTTTCTGTGTCTTTTGGACTTTGGGAAATCTTCTTTGGAAAATTGTCTACTGAAGTCCTCTGGCCATTTTTTAATCAGGTTATTATTATTATTTTTTTGGGTGTTGAGTTATATTAGTTCTTTATATATGTTGGATATTATCATGTGCAAATATTTTCTTCCACTTAGTATATTGCCTTTTTGTTGTGTTGGTATTTTCCTTTTCTGTGAAAAAGCTTTTTATTTTGGTGTAGTTCCAGTTTAATTTTGCTTTTGTTTCCCTTGCTTGAGGAGACATATATAGAATGTCAAAGAAATTACTGCCTATGTTTTCTTATAGGAGATTTATGATTACAGGTCTCGCATTTAGATCTTTAATCATTTTAGTTTATTTTTTGTGTATGGCCTATGTGGCCCACTTTCCTTCTTTTGCATGCAGCTGTCTGGTTTTCCCAGCACCATTTGTTGAAGAGAATATCTTTTTCCCATTGCATATTTTTGCCTCCTTTGTTGTAGACTGTTTGATCACATAGGCATGAGTTTATTTCTGGATTCTCTGTTCTGTTCCATTCATCTATGTGTCTGTTTGTGCCAGTGCCATACTGTTTTGATTACTACAGCTTTGTAGTATATCTTGAAATCTGGGATTATGGAACCTCCAACTTTATTCTTCCTTGCGAAATTGCTTTGCCTATTCAGAGTCTCTTGTGGTTCCATACAAATTTTATATTTTTATATTTCATGAATATAAATATATATTTCATATATATTTCATCAAATATGTGTTGTTGCCAAGTCATATGCTCCATCAAAATTGCCCTTCAAGGAAGTACCTGCTGTCCCAGCTGTGGGAAATGCTGTCAGTAGGGTAACCACTTGCTGTCGGCCTCTTTGAGGATAGCCTCAGCTGCATGAGATCATGCCATTCTGGGGATGGCTCCTCTCTGATGACTGATGAGGCAGGATATTAATGCCTAACCATTTCTGGCTACTGTGGGACAACTCTGTGAATTCAGCTCTAGAGCTCCCCATAAGTTAGGCTGAAGATAGCAGACCTTCATCCCAGCCAGCTTCCTCCCTCTGCACAATCCTGCTTCCTCTCCCTCCCTTTCCTAGCCCTTGGATCCCAAAAGGAAACTCCAATCCATGTCTGGCATGCTAACTCCATCTCAGAGTCTGCTTCCCAAATAACCCACCCTGAAACAATGTTTATAGTATAAAAAATGATACCACTCACTATTTAAGAATTAAAATACAACCATTTCCCTTAAAGCCCCATGCATACTATTTCTAATGTCAAATCAATGCCACTCATCTCCGAAGTAATCAGTCTCTTAAATGGCTTTAAAATGTACCACCTTCTTGTTTTCTTGTATGGATTTAGCCACTTATTGGTATTTGTAAACATGTTTTCTTTCACGTATTTTTTTTTGAAATTCACATGAATGGAAGTAGTCTGTTATATTATTCTTCATTTTGTTTTTCTTACCAAGGCATCTAAAGTTTCAGGGAAGTGAAAGACAAACTCACAAGGCAAAATAATAAGACAACTGAAAAAATCAAGCGTTCTTACTGAAGGGGAGAGAGAGAGAAACAACTTACACTTGGAAAGACCTTAGCGCATACTGTTCCCACTACCTGATTTGTCCCTCCTTCCATTCTCTACCTGGCGGAGACCTTGTCCCAATATCATCTTTTGTCCCCTCAATGATTTTTCCTGATTCTCCTTGGTTGCATTTCCTGCTATCTCCCTAATTGCCATAATTTATTTCACTATCTGAATCCCAGGTATCTATTTTAGTAAATAATGCAACCAGATGGGAATAAACCCTGCTGAGGCAGGATTCTGTAGAAGGTCTCTCTAGCCTGGCTTTCAGAATCTTGGAACCAAATACCGTTTTTCTGCTTGCAACTAATCTGGGTTAATTAACAAATTATAAAGCCCACAAAATAAGAATGGAATGAGAAAAGCATAGAATTTCCCACAGAGTTAGATGAGTCTTAAATCCTATTAAAGACAAACTACAGATATAATATTGAGGTGATCTGATAAATATTTTAATCCCTGTTTACTAGAGAATTTGGTGAAACCATTATCCAGGTGAGCTCCTGGCTCTGTGTGCTGTCTATTGATCTTCCTCTGTATGTTCCACATCGTCTACAACATGGAGGTCATCACTCCTCTGAATTAGAGTTTCAGGCAAGTCTTGTTTTCTTATCCAAGATAGATTAAAGTTCCCTTTATTGGCCTGTTAGCTGTGTGTTTCTGTAGGTCTTGGAACACTTGTTTCTCTACCTCTGTGCTGTGAAGCATTCCAGCTGTAATTCAGCAGTGGAGGAATAGCTACTGGGTCTAGTCAGAGCCGAAACTCTTTTTCTGATGATGGAAGGTAGAGTTCCTGCCATTTTCTGCGATACATGCTTTGCTCTTCCATTTGTGCATGGGCTTGTGCCAGGATAATGCCCTGCATTTGTAGTCTTTCAGTTTATGGTTGTAGAGCCCTTCAACAACGAATGCTCAGGGACACCTGGGTGGCTCAGCAGTTGGGCATCTGGCTTTGGCTCAGGTTGTGATCCCGGGTCTGGGGATCAAGTCTTGCATTGGACTCCCTGCTTGGAGCCTGCTTCTTCCTCTCTGCCTGTGTCTCTGCCTCTCTCTGTGTGTCTCTCATGAATAAATAAATAAAATCTTAAGAAAAAAAAAAGAAACCTCTATGAGAGAAATTGTGTTTGAACTTGTATGTTTGTCATTTAAAGCAAATATATCTAACATAAAATTCTTTTTTACAAAAAGGTGTTAAGACGGCTTAGGCACATTTCTAATTATCCAGGGAATTGACTTTTAATTCTTATGAGTGAGTGCTGGCTATTACCTATAATTGAGAATTGCAGGGATTCTGTGGAGAGCAAATTATCAGAAATTAAGGCCCGTGAATCATTTATTTTGGGAAATGGGGACCAACTTTGGTCACTGAATAAATAAAGTCTCAGAAGATTTTGTCAGTTGTCCAGATTTCTTAAGAATCTAAAATGGACTTGCTAGTTTAGATGAAAATGACCTCAAAGGAGTGAAAATGAAAGCTCTCATGGGTGTCCTGGTTGAGAAATATTATAAACATTTTATGTAGCTCAATTTACCATCCCTACATTATCTTCATTGTGTAAATGCACCGTTACATAGGCCACTGTTCTGTACTGTTTCAGGTAATTCCATTTCACAATGGGTAGATATGACTATTCAATTCCACATCAATATATTTATCCCTGATGCAGGGGATACGGAGAGCTGGGCTATATATGGCTCATAAATCAATACAAAATGAGGCCACGTCTATGCACCATTTACAGTGAAGTTTTGTATATCCTGCATCCAAATAATTACACCTATTATGTTCCATGTTTTAAAGAAAAATCACATCTTTTCTGCTGTAGAAAATTGCTTTCTAAGTATATAACTGATTTCTGAACCAAATGTAATATGCAGCCTCAAAGTTAAAGCAACACCCTTACTCTGCGCTCCGATAACCACTGGGATCTCAAGGTATAGGCATTCTGGTCGATTCTGTTTCAGACCATGTGTTCACCATTAATCTAAAAATGCATTAGGATGTATTATGACCCAATACTTATATATACCATAATATAAATTAGTACAAATATTAGAAAGTAAAATAGTTATGTAATAATTGATGAGGGGAAATATATATATGTATATATAATGCATATTGAAACCTTAATACAGATTGTTTACAAATAAGTTTAGATATTTTCTCTTACATCTTTCTTAAATTAAAAAAATATTTTTTTTAAAAAAAGACGAAGATACTCCCTTTTCTTTGTCACATAGTTGATATTTTGAAAAGTCAATAAGCCTAGCTGACCGTCTGATTGGTTTGAATAGATCATACTTTAGCAACCAAATGTAGTTACAATTCCTTGAACTTACTTTTAATATTATTGTTTTATATATCAGCATTTTATGCCCTTTTCTTTTTTTTTTTTGTTTGTTTGTTTGTTTGTTTGTTTGTTTTTTTGCCCTTTTCTTTTAAAAGAGGAACAATGTACCCTATTGACATTGGCAACGGGGCAATAGATAAATGATCTGTTTATCAATAATCAACATAACACACTTACCTAGTGTTATTTGTACAGTATCTTTGAGAGGGGATAGGGAGGAATTATATTCATATTGAGAGAAATACATCTATATTTTGCATTTTCAAGATCTGAGATTTAAAGAAATTTTAAATAAAAACTAGTCACCACAGGCCTTCTCCTGAAGTAGTAGTGCAGACAAGGAGAAGCTTGGGCTCAAGCAGCACTGTCCTGTGCCCTTTCAATGAGTTTTCCTTATGCATCTTCAAAGTTAGAGTTCAGTCTTATTACTCAAATCCCTGGCGGGGACAATGTCATTAATTCTTTGACAGGCATTGTCTTGATGACCCCTCATAGTTTGTGTCCTTCACCCCCAGCCCAGGCCTGCTGCTTACGCACATGGTGTTTTACAGTTGAACTGAATTTCTATCGGTTCCTCGAAACAAAATGCTGTCTGATGATATCAGGCATATGATTGGCCTGTGGTAATCTCCTACCCTATTCTTTAGATTTCTGCTTAAACGTAAATATTGGATTTTTTCCAAGGTAATGGTACAAAGCACTATTATAATTAAATGAGAGTAGGCTCATCATAATTGGGTGCCATTATAGGAAAAGTGGCCAGTGAGAAATAAGGCAGAGTGAATAGGAGGTTAGAAAGTATCTTGACTAAGAGATAGGCTCAGAGCACATCCTGAGCCTCCCATGGGAGTTGTCCATGATCTAGCATCTCCACAGGCAAGTCTACACAGTCTGTGAAGAGAGAGATCACTCTGAGTAGGTAGGAAAAAAGGCTTTCATTCCTTTTAAGTAACACGCAGGGCATACCCCTGTATGTCTTATTAGGTCATTTCAATGGGGACTGTATAAAAAGGTCCTTGCATCAGCTCATTGTGTTGTGTGGCTTTTTTCTTCCATTTGTGTTTTTCTTCTAATATAAAGACTGCAAAAGTATATCCCTTCTCTTCTATCTTTTCTGCTCCCTCAAGAAACCAAATACTTCATTGGATGTTTTCGTTGTATTTTATTCTAAACAATCTTTTGATTGCTTGGCAAACCGTATTCTTCTGATCTTTCTTTCATGGATGCTATGGTTTTCTTAAGGAGATTCTTCTCAATAAATCCCCCTTGAGTTTAAGCTATTTTCATCATGATTAACTTTTATTTAAAACTATTTAAATCTGAATCACCTAATCATTTTTCTGATGCACTATCTCTCTAAATATTTTTTGGACTTTTACTTTTCATTATTCTATTCAACTCAGTCATTCATAACAAAATCCTGCCTCGTGTGAGGGGCACCTGGATGGCTCAGTTGGGTTAAGCGTCTACCTTTGGCTCAGGTCATGATCTTGGAGTCCCAAGACTGAGCCCTGTATCAGGCTCCTGCTCAGTGGAGAGCCTGCCTCTCCCTCGGCTGCATCCCTGCTTGTTCTCTCTGTCAAATAAATAAATAAAATATTAAGAAGAAAGAAAGAAGGAAAGAAAGAAGTCAATCAATCAATCAATCAATCCAGCCTTCTGAGCCCCACAGATTTGTTCCAACATTGCTTTGTTCTTCTAGCATTAGCATTTTTAAAACTCACATTTACATTATAGTTTCTCCCATGTTGTAGAGAAAGGATCTCAGGATTGTATCCATAGGCCAAAGACTAGCATTTATTATTACTAAGCACCATCCATCAATCAGAATCTGACCTAGTTGACCAGGGAATGGCATAGATTGTCTTAACACCATCAACAGAACGGAGGTCTAGGTTGGGATTGATTCCATGATTTGGATAAAGATAGAAGTAGAATGTTTGAAGATTCTGGATATTAAATCAATGTTTTTGCATAACATGTTTCAAGATATTTGGGTTTTTTTGTATAGCTATTGTAGTTTCAATGTATATTTGTATTTGTCTCATTTTATTTATTTTGCACTGTGGATATTTGCTTTCGGAAGAGGGGGCACAACCCAATTCATTAAGCTGCTTTTCCAAATAAATTATTTGTGTATGTGTGTATATAGATACATACACAGGGGAGGGAGGATGCTGTATTTTTCTGCATGGTTGGGACTTTAGCACTTGAAGAAGATGGCATTCTTTACTGTTATCTTTCCTGTGTTATTAATGTGCTCTCTTATTGCTAAATGATTCATTATTGATTTTATTTGAACTGTAAGTCATAAATCACCTCAAAAAGGCACAGTCTTAGTATCAACAATGAAAATACCACATATTTTTAAAGCTAAGACCACCTAAATTATTTTTATGTTAATTGCATTTTGCATGGGATTAACAGTAGATTATTAATGAAACAAAGGAAAGACAAAGCTAGACCTGATTGCATCTGGACTGAGGAAAGAAAGATGTTGACATTTCTGTCTAGTGGAAGTGTAGGGTACTTAATCTGCTGTGGCTTTTTATCTCTCTTTCATCATTGCAGACGGAGAGTTGGGTCTCGTCGAAACTTCTACAAGAGTAGGCTTGGCAACTCATTTCTACTCTCTGGGTCTCACATTCCTAACCTATAAAATTAGGGAAGTGAAAATATACAGATGTCTTTCTAACTGTAATATTCTGTGGCTCTAGCATTGGCCTGACACATAGGCACACTCATGGACACATGCACACGTGCACACATATGTATGCATACACACATGCAATTTATTTTTCTAAAGACTGAATGTAAACAAAGCATACATTTGAACAATCTGAACTTTTGGATAACAAATTTACATGATGATATGATCTACTTTCTTTTTTTAATGTTTATTTATTATTATATATATATATATATATATATTTTTATTGGAGTTTGATTTGCTAACATATAGCATACTTTCTAGCTGTTTTTAATTTGCTGGGTTTAGCTATTCATTGTTCCACCTGGCACCAAAGTGGTAAGAAGAGACTTCGTGACAGAGATGGGGTTTCTATCTTAAAGGGAGAAGAGGATATAAATTGGTGGAGCAGGGGAAATAAGGCAGTCTAAACCTAGTAGAAGAAAGTTCAGCATTAAAATTTATTACAGCACCTCTTGAGGACGATGGGAGACTGGTTTATAATGAATGAGGGTGTTCTCGTTGGGGCATAGCGGGGAAAAAAGAGTCAAGACTAAAGAAGTCTTTAAGACTAGGCTTTGTTAGTTTGTAGAAGACAAGACCCAGCTACTGGGTGGTTTTGGACAGGATAGTATAATGATTAAATTGAAGTTGGGGAATAATTGTTTTGACAATGAATGGTATGCATTCTAAATTTGGGAGACCGAGATTGATAGACAGGATATCAATGGGGAACAATCGAAATAATCTAAAATAGGAAGTGACAAGAGCCTGTGTCACAGTGTGACAAGAGAAACAGAAAGAAATGCTTATATCTGAGATAGGTGGCAAATGAGTAACTGATGGTATTTGATCATACTTTGACTCCTGCCAGGATCCTAAAATATCATATTTATTTCCGGCCAGGGAGTTAGAGCTAATGACGTAGTCACAGAATGACAGGACATTTGAAAAGTAGAAATCTCAGAGAAGATGAAGAATTTAGTTTTCAACTAAATTTGTATTTTTTAAGGTTAAGGAACTTAAAATATCCTACTAGCTCTCTGATTAAAAATGCAGCCCAAATGAGATGTCAGGTGAATAGATATTGATTGGAAAGCTATCTCTATGAGGTAGTAGTTGAAGCCAAAAACAGAGCCTGATCCCACTGAATGTGGTTTCATGTTAGGGTTTTTACCCTACAGCATACAAATCTGGGCAACTGTACTGATTTCAGATAAAGTGCAAACATCACTTTCACCTTTCCTCCCTCTCCTTTGCCTTTAAATATAAATGCAAGTTTATTCTTCTTCAGTTACAAGAATGGATATAGAATAGGTTTTCAGTGTCTGTTGCCAAGTAATTACATTATTTGCCAGTGGAATCTTGTAATATCTCATTCATTAGCAATTCCATTTTATATCCAAAATTTCAACAAAAGATAAATTATATACTTGTTTGTCCAAGCTGAAGACTTTTGAAGATGCTACAAAATTCATAGCTGCTATGGAAAATAAAAGTGATCTAATGCCTGGTTATTTATTTTCCAAAAAAAAAAAAAAAAAAGATCTGAATCCTTTTTCTCTTTTTTTGTGTGATTGTAATTATTATCATTACTTTTTTTTTAATTTTAGGGGAGAGAAAGGCTTTTGCTATGAATTGAGAGTGGAGTTATACAGAAATGTTTATTTGTTTTCATGGTTCTTTTCTCAAAAATATCTGCTAGGATATATATAAAAATCTACACAGACCAAAGAGAACCTTTTTTGAAACAACTGGATTAAGAGTAGGTTGGGTTGGTAATTTTAACTTTATAGAATCTAATAAATTATGAGACATTTATATATGAATATATTCTAAAGACAAAAGTTGAAGTTATATTAAATACAACCTCAGGCATAATCTCATGATCTATTTTTTTTTTTTTTTTAATAAATGGCTCAGACTGTAGGACAGCAAAGATTATGTACAGTGTAGGTAGATGTGGTCTGTGGACTGTGGCCCCACAAAAACTGTTGCTTTCAATATTTGTACATTCATCTTAAGGGAGTGTAAAGAATAAAACTAAATAGGAGAACATATTTCAGAATGTCCTAGAATGTTTGCTTACTTCACAATGTTTTTTTAAAATGTAAGATTTGCTATATTATTGCCCTGTGTTAACTACTTATGTGCCCAAAGTCTTAGAGTAAATAGATATTTTTTTTCATGAGGAATGTAACACATTAACTGTGATCCTAGAAAGAGTTTTCAGTAGTCAATATGGTCATGTTTGTTACAGTTGATTAGCAACAATTCCCCCATCAGCAAATCCAGCTTTTCATAGCTGGGCCGTTAATTGGTCAAATGAAACTGAGGAAGTAAAATTCTCAGAATTTTGGTGTGCAGAGTAATATTTATTCACATAGATTTTTTTAGTGAAACATACATAGAAAAGAGAGGGAGAGAGATAGAGATTGGGAGAACATGGAAAGTAACTGCCTTGTGAATTTGCTACTAGGATAATTATAATTTTATTATCTGTTTATAATAAATTATGGATTTATAATAAATAAATAAATCCATTCTCCCCAAATGGATTTGGAGAATCCATTTGATACATTTTATTTTTAAGTTGGTGATGAGATGTTAAGCTTCCTAAATTATTTCGGAGTTCTTTGCCATAAAGATTTTACTATAAAAAGGGAAGCTGATCGTTATGTAATTTTTTCCATTATATATAGAGTTGTGCTGGATTCATCTTAATCATTTTGTATTTAATGATTACTTAGTAATTACTAAGCTTCCTCCGTTCAAAGATTCCAGTATCCTTCCTCCCCCCACAGCCACAATCATACACACACACACATGCACACACCCGCTGTCTCCAAACTATATACTAAAAATTAATGTATTTTGGAGTCAGATTAATTTACACTGGAGAAAATTCATTATTTAGAGACCATGTGATTGCCCACAGACCATTTAAGTTTTTGAGTCTTCTAAGATGGAGACAATAATACCTAAATTTATTGGGAGATGACAGAAATAAATGAGATACAGAGCAGAGGGAGTAATAGAATGGCTTTGAGGAGAATTCCCAGTGATTGGGTATGTGTCCCCTCATTCCCCACACACGCACATGCCTCTCATAGTACAAAATAAACACGGGAGGTAAAAGTTCATGTCCACTCTTTTATACCGCAAGCTAGAGAATTTGTTTAGGGGGTTATATCAGAAAATCATCACATGTGAGAACATGGTTTGAGGCAACTTTATGGCTCAGTAAAGATATTCATTCCAAGTTCAGAGATTTTAGTCCCTCATTTGTATTTCATCAACTCATTTTTCTAAGGATCATCCCAGGCCTAGGTGAAGAGTAAAGGAGAAATTCAAAGAAAGGAGAGAAAGGCAAAAGAAATAGAAAGATTGGAGGAGTGGGGAAAGCAAAGACCCAGCAGGTAGAAAGGAAGACTGAAAATAAAGAGTAACACCCCGAAGAGGGTGACGAAACTTCACAGCTCTGAGTTCTGAGCCCATTTAACACTTGTGCATCCTGAATACAAATGTCCTCTCAGATGGGCATCTTTGATTTGGCCTCTGTTTGGCCGTGGGCCTTGGCAGGAGATCTAGGAATTAGCCCACATGCAAAGAGATAGGTCCAGTTGACTTAGTACTTTTTACCCTCTCCACACCAGTAGATCATCTAGGTGCCATATGTACTACTCATCACTTAATGTCATGCTGAGCTTTCCCCTCCTTAGTGCAGAAATCCAAATGACCAACTCCTCACCTCACCCCGCAACACCCTCGCACACCCACATAAACGGTTGTTTGCTACTCCTTGCTGGGTATTTTTCCCTGTTCTAGTCTCTACGGATCCCAATCACATAGTTCTGATCAACATGTGGCTTCCAATTATTAAGCAATGATAATGAATGTTAATGAATAGATAGTAGAGAGCCAGAGGTGTCAATGGAAGGCTTAGAGACATTTGAGGGGTAAAAAGTTGGAGAATTTGGGTCATTTGGGAAATGTTTCTATTAATGTGTTTTTTTTTTTTTTTTTTTTTTTTATTTATTTATTTTATGATAGTTACAGAGAGAGAGAGAGAGAGAGGCAGAGACACAGGCAGAGGGAGAAGCAGGCTCCATGCACCGGGAGCCTGATGTGGGATTCGATCCAGGGTCTCCCGGATCGCGCCCTGGGCCAAAGGCGGGCGCCAAACCGCTGCGCCACCCAGGGATCCCTATTAATGTGTTTTTATTTAAAATTGTCTTCTTGTTTTGAGTTCATCTAGTTCTACAGTAATTAAAGATTACTGATGGAATCCTTCCCTAGGTAACTGCTGTTAACAAAGAGGACAGATTGTTGGAGGTACACTCATCCCTTTCTTGTTCTTTGCTCAAAGCAATACTCTTCATTTGGTTTATTTAATATTCCAGCAGGAAAACACTGTGTGGGAACTTTTATACATTAAGAAAAGTTATTTCTGAATAGCAGATGATAGGATGGGACAGGAAGAAGCACCTTAGTGAGATTGTCTGAATACTACGCACTCCCATCTGTTCCTAGGAAAACAGTCCAACCTACTCACCTTTGTTTTTGAATGGAGGCTGCAGGATGTTACTCATTATTGTTTTTACAACACAACCTTCCTTTGGAAAGATGTCACATTATTATTACCGTGGCAACAGACACCCTATCAAGAAGAGTTATCTATTGGTTGTTTTGCAGGTCAATAAACACATCCATGAAATCCAACAGGAAAAAAAGGTGTAATAGAGGATGTTCTATATTTTGATATTTCTTCTTCTAAAGCTCGGTTCAACAGTAAATATGCATTTCACAGAAATGTTTAATTTAAATGTATTTTGTATTAGCTAGAGCATAAATTTATAGTGGTTTTCTGAATTTAAAACAGTTGTTTTATTTATGAAAATAACACTCACATGGTAAATAGAATTACCCTAATGCCAAAGAGCACAGGGGAAAAAAAGTACTCTCCCTTACCTCTGTGTTTCTGTGCTTAAGCATAAAATCAATTTTGTTTAAATGAATAACTTTTTTTAGATAGTCAATTAATTATAAACTAAATGAAAATTATTTTAAATTTAGCATTTGTAAAGGAAAGTGGGTAGAAATAATACCCCCAAAAATTTTAGTCAAAAAAGTTGCACCCACCTAAGTGCCACACCCCCTGGTATTGAGATAACCTACAGCAAAACTGTGTAGAACCTAACCCTGCTTTCTAGTCAAATACTTAAAAATTTGACAAAATAGATAAATGTAATACAATTGGGAACTACGAAATGCAGAAGGGCACACTTGTTAAAACATATAAATAAAAATAGAAATAAGTCTGGAGGCTAGAAAAAAGGCAATGAGAAAAATTTGTTGGCAAGAGAGAGAATGATTTGATTATAGGTAACCAGTCCCATGTTTTTATAAAAGTAGATATGATTTTAATAGGTATATATGCATATATATACTAAATGTACATGTACTAAATATATACATATAATTAAATAAACAAAGAATATTCAATATATATTCCAAGTCTGAACCCATAATGAACTTAGTCTACTGGGGTGATTAGTTCCTAAGAAGAATGTGCCTCTTTGCAGACTCTCTGTGTCCTACATTTCAGAATGCAAACTCCCACAATCCTGGTCAGACAATCCTGGTGATATCACAGTTTTTGTGATTGTGAAGCAATTTCTCAGAACCTGGGGGCCTTCATTAGATGGATTTTTGAAAGTCCTAAGGTTAAAGACTATATCTAAGAAATCTAGCGCCTTTGCCAATATCTACCCAGGGTGACCTAACCAGAAATTGTCAGTCAGTAGTAAATACTCCTCTAAAAGGCTTATGAACCCTTTCAGACCACTAAAATGCATCAGTATCCTGGCAATATAAGATATTCTAGAGTCATTTACTGTTGTCTCAGTACCCCTCATTTCCTGTCTTCAGTTCTTGCAAATCCATCCTCATCAAGCATCTTCTTTACTTTTTATACATTCTTGAAAACTGGAGAAATGTTTGGTAATATCTGTACACGTAGAGCATATTTTCAGAGACAACATAACACTGTGGCTGTAAAATCAGACCCATCTGGAATTTAATGCCACATCAACCACTAACATGACCTTTGGCGAGTTACTCATTCTCTTTTATCTTCAATGTCTTCACTTGTAAAATGAAGTTAGTAAAAACATCTACTGCAGAGTGCAGTTGAGACTTGAATAAGATAATACTGTAAAGCGCTTAGCACAATTTCTAGAACATAGAAATGGCTCACTAAATATGCCCCCCACACACACCTCTTCATCATCATGATAATTATTATGGTTGTTATCTTCAAACATTATTCAGGATCTGCTGGGAGATTGAAGCGGAATCTGTGGGTAAATACATGCAGTGAATTTTACTGTTGCTTACAGTAACAGAGTTGTAGAATTAATTATTCATAGCTCTTTGTGCTTACACTGTATTATAACCTTTGCATTTTTGACTGGGAGTGAATTCTTAAATATAACCAACATCGTCAGCAAAAGTAGAAGTAGTAGTAGGGAGATACCTTGTAAAGTAGGATAAACACACTAATTTATTTGACGTTGACTTTGAATAGAGAGGAAATCTCAGCAAGAATTTATTGTGAAGTGTCCCAGATGGATAGTGCCCTCAGAAGTCTGCCAGAAGCAAACACACATCTTCTCTGGAGGAAAGTACCTTCAATCTTAGCTTCAAAGAGTGTCCAGATATAAAGATTCATTCACTGCGAGTAGAGCAATAAATAATAAAAACATAAAAAATAATAATAAAAACATAATAATGATGTAAGAACACATAAGGGAGGGGGGAAAAGAGTAAGGGTCAGCCACTGCAACAGTCACAGGTTCCAATCAAGATTCCTAGTTGGGTGCTCATTGGAAATTGTCAGTCTTGTTCTAAAACCTATCTGGAAGAGTCGGAGACTAAGAATAGAAAAAAAAAATACTCGTGTTAAATTAAAAAAAAAAAAATTAAAGTGACTGCCAGGTAGTAAAGTGCTTGTGAAGGAAATGTAGATTTATATATGCATATCAATTTATAGATATGTAATTTAGACATGTGTGATTTTGTGTTGTGTATATACATGCATGCAGGGGGATGAGTGTGTATGTATATATGATTTTGTGTCATGTATATTCATACTTCTAAAATGAGTGTATATGTATAAATGCACATATACACACATAAATAACTACATTTGTCTGCATTTAAGCAACAGGTATCTTCCTAACATCAAATATATAAGAAAGATCTTTTTCTTTTTTTTTATAAATTTTTTCTTATTTATTTATGATAGCCACAGAGAGAGAGAGAGAGAGAGGCAGAGACACAGGCAGAGGAAGAAGCAGGCTCCATGCATCGGGAGCCCGATGTGGGATTCGATACTGGGTCTCCAGGATCGCGCCCTGGGCCAAAGGCAGGCGCCAAACCGCTACGCCACCCAGGGATCCCTATAAGAAAGATCTTAACTGAAGAATGGATATCCTGCTTAGGAAATAATCATCTTTTAGGCATGAATATATTTGGTGGACATAAATATCTAAACTATGAAAATGTTTTTTTTCTTTTATTGTGTTTTAAATACAGTGAATTTCATTTGCCACTTGACAATCTTTTTTTTTAAGATTTTATTTATTCATTTGAGAGAGAGAGACAGAAAGAGAGCCCGAGTAGGTGGAGAGGGAGAAGCAGACTCCCTGCTGAGCAGGGAACACAATGTGGGGCTCAATCCCAGGACCCGGAGATCATGACCTGGGTGGAAGGAAGACACTTAACCAACTGAGCCACTTGACAATTTAGAAACAGTAGATTTGAGCACACAGTGGCAAATAATACACTTTACTGCATATTGACACATATGTGTTTACACTATTTTGCAGATGAAGAAATGAGGTCCTAGATATAGCTGAAGAGAGAGCTAAAGACCAGGTTTCTGGCACAGGATTTATTTTATAAAGCCTGTGTCTTTTGTTTCCTAGTAATTTGGAATTTTTGAAAATTGTGATCACTATATGACGTTTCATTTTCTTTCATTTTGTGTGTATGGAATATTCCAAAAATGAGACTATATTGACCATTAAATCTTCATGAACTTATTTCTGTTGGCTGGAGGGACCTTTGGAGAAGTAAGGTACTAACCAGACCTCTGCCTTACGCAGCAGAGGATACCCCAGAGCCTGACCATTTCTGAATCTGTTTAAAGATTTTGTTTGGCACACAGGTGAGCAATGCTGCCAGACCAAGAAAAATAATAATAATCAGTTGAAGTACTGACATAAGAGCACAAAGGTGACACTCAGGAAATACCAGTGAATAAATCCCTTTGCCAGAGTTCACTGTGAATACCACTTGGATGGAGCCAACTTTTGATCAACTATAGTTGAGCCTATTGAACTTTGGGGCACAGGAATTTTATCATTTGAAAATACTGTATTGGAAAGCCTGAGTTTTATCTGAAATTGTAAGTATTATAAAAGAAATAGCATTTAGGACCTACATGCTTTGTGTGTATGTGTGTGCATTTTTGTCTTGAATTTTTCAGTTTGCACTCATCAAATTTGCAGGATAACATCAATGTTGACTTGTCTTCCTAGGCACAGGCATCTGGGAATGGTGTAGGAGACTTTATGTATTCACACAAGAGTTTTTAAATCCTTTTCATATGAATAATAATAAGAATGGGACAAAAAGGTCATAATACGGAAAAAAAATATTTCTCTGAAATTCTGAATAAAATAATACATATATGCTTGCTTTGGAACCAGCCTGGTGTTAACTTTTAGAAGGCAGATCTGTGTTAAAAACTGAAATGTCTTACTTCAACACCTCACAGATAGAGATGAATCGTGGCATATATTGGCTTGATCCCTTGTTAATGATTCTTCAATCTGCAAGTTGGAGCATCGTATCCCCAAAGCTTTCATATTCTTATCTTTAACATGCAATTACTCATCTAGCCATTTCCTGTTTTCTTTACCCTCAGTTCAAAAATCATAAAGAAATTTAGAGATTGATCACCAAGACAAGAATACAATGGTCAAAGAGAAAGAAGATCTTATTAATAGCATAATAATAATTTTGTGTATGTAAGAGAGAAAGAGAATTTTTTTCTGGTTATGGCAGGTGACCTTATAAATGGTAGTAATTACCCTCTTTTGTTGACTTTAGACTTCCATGAGCTTCAAAAAAATATGGTAAAAATGAGGAAACAACTCCTAATTTCAAATCTTCTTGCAATGGCACAAAGTGCAATGCAGTGATGTTTCAAAACATAAACAGAGAAAGGAAAAAAATCATCTTACTACCATCAGACAGTGTGTATCAACCATTTGCCTGTTGGGAGACACCATGGCTGACAGACAAGAGGGAAGGCTATGAGATGTGTTAATGATGTGTCCTTGTGTGTTCTATCCCATTGAATGTTCACAGTCTAAGAAACTCAAGTACTTATACCAGCTCAGAGATGGGGACAGTAAGATCAGAGATAGAGCTAACTTCTCTGATATATTAATATATCAGAGAATAATAATTATATAGCATGCTATATATACTTAATGGTATGTTGCAGAATTGGAATTTTACCGATTGATCTGATCCCTGAAACACGCCGTTTCCTTGGTGTTTCCTAATGTGATAGAGTGAGGGTTCCCTTGAGAGACAGCAATTCCCAGATGCTTTCCAAGTGAAAAGATAGTCCTATGGAGCTTACAGTCCTATAAATAATTAATATAGAATGTACAGATTTATAGTTAGATGTTAATCTTCATGGAAAATATGCCTTTCAAATTTAAGATGGTGCGTTTTTCTTTGTATCAAGTAGTATTAGGGTCACTACAAGGGAACCAAAAAAAAAAGAGCCCCAAACCACAGCAGCCCTAAGACAAAAATATGCCTCTTTCTAATCTTTGAAGAAGTTTAGAGATAATCATTCTAGGGTTGGTATCAAGCTATAAAGGATATCTGGGACACAGGTACCTTCTATCTCCTTCTGTAGGTTCTATAGTCTGGAAGAAAGCAAGTGTGTCTAGTGGTGGGGTTAACTCTGGCTGCCACAGTGTCAACTTTATGTGGAGAAACCCTTAGTGGGCCTGGGAGGGTCACCAACAGGCCATTGGCTAGTCATTGAGACCATGGATATCATAGAAAATCACAGTGATGGGGGGAGGCCTCTTGTGGGACGTTTACAAGGGTAAATATGACAGGTCTTGGATCACATTTAATTGCCAAGAAGATCTGGAGAGCTGGAGGCATGATTCTTTCAGGAGAGCCAAGAGAGGTGCCTGACAGATGGGACTTTGCCTCAAGCCTCAGAGAATCAAAAGGCTCCTGTCTCATTTTTTTCACATCTGTTCTTGGCTCCCTAAGTATTACTCTTCATGTTTTCCTGTTGCCAAATGCCAAGTGTTTTCTCTAAGAAAACATTGCATCTTTTCCAGCTGTACTGTAACTCCACACTGACTTGAATTTAACACAATTTTATTGCAGATAAAAATGGAGAGGATTTCAGATGTCTCTATCATGTCTGCATTGCCAAAATGATATTTTTAAACTTAGAATAATATTTTTCCTCAGAGAATGAGGTTGCTAGGACCCACATTTTCTGATTAAATGTCAATACGCATAAACCAAGATCTCATTGATACAAGTCACTGATTTATGCCTCCCATGTTAGAAAGTGAAAAGAGGTGATTATGATAGACTGGAATGTAAATTCCAAATTGTCCCAATGCCAGGCAATGATTGATACTTAATTTTATTAGAAATATTATACTAACGCTCAGTTTATTCTGACCGGCACATCCAGATTTATTTATAAGCAAAGAGGGCAGTCAATGGGGAAATGTAAGGGATTCCTGAAAGTACTTAATAAACAAAGATCTTTCCTAGGAAATTAAATCATTGCAAATGTGTCTTTTTGTTGACAAAGTTCTGTTTTAAAATGGGAAAGTGCAATGCCCTCCCTAAGGTAGCTATGGCCATCTCTTACTAGAGTGATTTACAACTTCATTAAGCTAATGTCTTATTTAACAAATAGTTAAGGTAAGTTACATTGGTGAGGGCAGAGTAAAGGGAGAGGGAGTGACTTGGTGATGATTTTTCCAACAGCAAAATGAGCCTAGAAAATGTCATGGTTGGTATTTTGGGATTGTTGTAGAAAATTCGTAGTGTGTGGTCTCTGTAAAGCCTGGGCCCTGTCTGAGGACACGAGGCTTAGGCAATGAACAGAAGCAGAGACAATGTCCTAAAACAGGCACTTGTTTAGAAAGGCCGTGATGCCGAGATAAGGTATGGAAGAGGCTCAAGTCAAGCCACTTCATTCGGGCTTTTCCAGACCCAGGCCTCCTTTCAGGCAGGGGAGTGGGGCTGAGAGAAAGACACCCAAGCAGACCTGAGGACCTTCAAGGCTCATAGAACCAAACATATGATATTCAGAGATTTTCAATATTTTGGGGAAGTGTTAACAAAAGACTGATGGCTAAAAGCCTTCCCAAATCTGGGCTACCATCCTGATGGCTTGCTTTCTTTCAAATTTCTTAATTCCTTTGCTTTGAATATTTGAAACACACTTTGATTTTTTTTTTTTTTTTTCACTCAAATTGCCTCTCCACACCAAGTCAGCCGTGGAGTTGTTTGTCCTCCTTCTCCTCAAAGTGTCTCACACGTGTGGAGTTCCCACCACCTCAGTCTATGATCCCACGTGTGGAATTCCCACCGCCACCAATGAGGTGACACATATGAGGTTCCCCCCACCACAAACATGGTCCTACGTGTGGAATTCCCACCGCCACTATCTGTGGCAGGGATTTACAGCAGAACGTTCTCCCTCCTTCTTTCCTTCCTGTTCTTCATTCTTTTCCTTCCTTTCTTCCTTCCACTTAAATACATACATTTATTATTGAAAAGTTGTAAAGGAATATCATCACATCAGATTTATTTAGATATGGCATAAATCACCTTTTTGAAGAGTGATATTATGTTCAATGAGGACAACTGGGCTATTTTGTGGACAACTCTCTATTTTATACAGGCTGTCCTACCATGAAATATCACCAGGGACATGGAAATACTAGAGATTTAACTTGGAGCACCTGTGCCCACACAGAAGTGGGAACAGAAGCCACAGCTCTCTGAGGTGTCCTAGGTTACCATCCATGTCTCAGCAGCTTTGGGGCACTTTCCCCAGATCTGCATTTTAACTACTCCCACCCTGACAATAGTTTAATACTTGAGTAGTTCTTAACTCAAAACCCTATAGCATCTTACCATTGCCTTCAGGATCTCCTTTCTTATTTGATAATATTAAAGGAGCATATTGAAAAGAAATAGGAGACCTGAGGAAAAAGATACACCAGGTCTTAAAAAAAGAAATAATTCAGTTTTTAACTTATCTAATGAAAACCAAAAATTTTAATTGCTCTTACAGCAGTAATATTATTGGGTACGGTCAATGTGAAGTAACATAGAATAAAAAATTATTTGACTTTATTCTTGCACCGGAACTCTGTGTGACATCTCACGGGTTTCAATAATCATTATTTTTTTTTTCACTCAACAAATATTTATTGAACATCTCCTGTATGCCAGGTATTGCTCTAAGCTCTAGGGAAAATATACAGCAACAAGTAAAACAAACATGTCTGCCTTCATAAAGATTATATTCTAAAGGGGCAAAAAGGCAATAAAAAGGCAACAAATGAGAGGTAATGATAAGTTATAAAGGAAGACAAGTTACACGAAGGCATATGAAGTGTTAACAGTATGAGTTTCAATAGAGTCGCTAGGGTAAGTCTTCCTGGGACAGTAAATTTTGAGTAAAGGTCAATAAATATCTGTTGAATGAAGAAGGTATAAAAAGAAAAAAAGTGAGAAATTTGAGCGCAGAATTCAATGTAAGATTCTATTTATGGGACTCCTTCTATATATATAAGGTTCTCTACTAGCCAACAGGATAATATTAAGCTGAAAGACTTTTTTTCACTTAAAATATTACATAAATACTTTAAAGAAAATATTGGCTACATTGGGCAGGTGTAGGTTGGTATCTTTAAATTTTTCTTACATACCAAACTCACTCTGGAATTTTACTGAACTGCTGTATCCACTTTAAGGGGTTTCAGAGATAGCGGTTACGATTCTCTATCTATTTGGAGATGTAGTACCTACTAGTGGTGAAGCAGATACATTCCTCTTACTCTGCGAGGATAGTTTTTCTATCTAAAATCTAAGCCAACTATTTATCCCAATGCAAAATATTGTCCTTTTGTAGACACTTATTACAAATGTGCTTTTATCCTCTCTCACTTAAAATTTTGCATCTAGAGTGCACATGATATGAATGAGAGCATGTGGATTTCTGCAAAGTGAGAAAAACCCAAATAAGAGAAATGGGGACTTCATATGAAAATAAATTTTTAATGGACGACTGAAATGATTGTATATACAAGAAGGCTTGTGAGTGGCATTCAGTACGTGGAATTTTATCACAGAATAGAATCGTACGATAGTTCCCTTTAACCCACACCTATGTGAGCTTTGGAGGGTCGGGTTCTGCTAATTTCTCTTACATAATAACATAATGATATTCATAGGAAATGCATAATTTTTTCTTCTTTTTAAGAACAGAAAAAGCATCCCAGAGTAAGGAGAAATCAGAGAGTAAGCTTCTTTTCCTTTAATATATTTCATTTTTTCCTCAAGGGGACTTTTTCAGCTCAGATTAGCATGTTTTAAAATTCATATCTGAGCTTCTGTGTTAACAGATTAACACCCTAAGGGATAAGTAATAGTGACTAGTAGGAAGGCGGGATATGAAAGGCTCATTCACTTCAGTAATTTAAGGAGGCTGCTGGAGAGGAGGCCAGGCACCTGTAAGAACATTCCTTCCTATCCTTAGGCTTTCCTCCTACTTAGATACCGATGCTGGCAAATGAATCTTCTGTGAATTCATAAACTGCAATGGAACTAATGCTCCTTACTTGTGGATACAAAGGAAATAAAGACAATATCAGCTTTTGTACTGGGAGTTAGAAATCACACAGACTCGGCCTACACCTCGAAATAAGATGTTTCACAGTTTGCAGAGAAAGGTGGCTGCCTTCTTTCATTATGTGTCTTCTGGTGGAATGTTCTCTATAAGCATGCCCCAAATGGTATTGCACTGAAACTCTGAATTCGTAATCTAGGAGTGTGAGGATGCAAAATCGGCACTGTTAGAAAAGTAGGAAAAGAAGCAGAATGTCTTTTCTTTTTCCCTTCCTTTCCTTTCCTTTCCTTTCCTTTCCTTTCCTTTCCTTTCCTTTCCTTTCCTTTCCTTTCCTTTCCTCTCCTCTCCTCTCCTCTCCTCTCCTTTCCTTTCCTTTTCTTTTTTTTCTTTTCTTTCCTTCTCCTTTTTCCTTTTTCCTTTCCTTTCCTTTCCTTTCCTTTCCTTTCCTTTCCTTTCCTTTCCTTTCCTTTCCTTTCCTTTCCTTTCCTTTCCTTGTTTTCTTTCTGGATGCCCAGATGGATCTCTGAATGGGCAAACTGCTATGGTTTTCTGCACCTAAGACATGCTGTCTTAGAAGCATGGTGGTTGGAACATGACTAACCAGTATCAGAACAAAAATCATTGCATCTTGCTAGGTTTCGTGTTTGTACAATACAAGGATCCACTTTCAATTGGCAATGTTTGCTAATAAATATAGAAAAGGCAAAGATGGGGGCAGGGCATAGAGAAGGCATAAATAGCCTCTATGATACCCATGATGTAAAAATGGGCCTTCTTTTTTTTTTTAAGATCTTATTTATTCATAAGAGACACACAGAGAGAGGCAGAGACATAGGCCAAGGGAGACACAGGCTCCCTCCTGGGAGACAGTGTGGGTGGGACTCGATCCCAGGACCCCAGTTTCACAACTTGAGCCAAAGACAGACGTTCAACCACTGAGCCACCCAGGCATCCCACCAAAAAAGAACTTCTTGATGAAGTTCTTGACAAAAAGAATGTCTGTGGAAAGTTATTTTATGTAGATTAGGCATCATTAGTTAATCCATCCTTTATATATATATATAAAAAGTTTGATATGGTTCTTTGCTTCTTCCTTTGAGTTGTTTATTCTAAACATCAATTTGTAGACCTTTTCACATCTTCCTTGAACAGGTGTGATTCCAGTCCCTTTGGGAAAATTCATTGTAATCAATAGAACAGAGAAGCACACGTGAGATTCACTGCTTCATCTCTGCACATAGGTACATGTGGACTGCTTGTGTCACAATGGGCCTTCAGAGGGGGAGAACATTTACTAAAGATGTAAACACTTAAAAAAAAAAAGATGTAAACACTTGCTAGTGGTGCTTATAAAAGCTCATGTTTGCCTCATCTTGCAAAGGTTTTATTTGAAGTAGCTAGTCAGCAAATACTTACTGAACCTTTATTATTATTGAGTAAAGAAAACAACAAAAAATGAGATTTGTGATTTAATGAATACTTGAGGGATCCCTGGATGGCGCAGCGGTTTGGCGCCTGCCTTTGGCCCAGGGCGCGATCCTGGAGACCCGGGATCGAATCCCACGTCGGGCTCCCGGTGCATGGAGCCTGCTTCTCCCTCTGCCTGTGTCTCTGCCTCTCTCTCTCTCTCTGTGACTATCATAAATAAATAAAAATTAAAAAAAAATTAAAAAAAATACTTGAGTAATCTGAACACTTTTTTATTTTAAGAAGTCTATAATCCAGGCATATATACTTAAATAATAACCTTTGTAAATGAAGGAGTACAGGAAGCACAGTTTATTAACTTACTTTCCATGCTATAAACCCCGTTTGAGATAAGTCTTAAGTATTATACATTTTCTTTCCACCTGTAGACTTCTGTTTATACACATGTGTCAAGTCAAAATTGATGTTAGCAACAGCAAAAAAGATACCTAGGTTTTGTTTAATGATGTCAAATCTATTCCTGACTGATGGCCTTCTTTGCTGTTCTTGGCTATTGTCATTTCAGAAATTCTAGAAAACAAAATACCTTGTAGAACAGAAGCTCATAGTAGTGAATCTCTAAGATGAATACATTGTTCTGGAGTCATATTTGTATCCTGTCTTAAATCACGGTAAGGATTTTGAAAATAAAATGTGATAGGTTTTGAAAAAGGTTGTGTTTGTATTTCTGTGGTTGCTTAGGAGTGTGGAGTGATTTAGAAGGAACCTAAGAGGAGATGGGAGAAGATAATTAGGGAACAGAAAACAGCATGTTGGGGTTTCTGGGAGAGATAAGGAAATAAAGAGCCCAGGTCTAAAAAAATCTATACTGAGTACGAGTTACAAAAGGCAGTTAAGAGAGTCTGGGGAGGTTCCTCTTATCTGCCTATCTACCATCCCAAGCCATCCATCATCTCTGGGTGAGTTCCTGCTAAAAAAAAAAAAAAAAAAAAACAAACACTGATAAGGTCATTATGGAGGAAAAGGAGAGAGAATAAAATGGAAATATGCAGCCTTTTGAAAAATCTTAATTCATCACAGTCGCCATGCAATTCAATATAGAATGGGGCAACATTAAACCGGGTACAATTAGCCCCCAAATGCTTTGTATGCTGTAAAACACGAATGAAAAGGTTAAGTAATAACTATTTTTAAGAAGTAACAATAGAATAGTTTTCCTGAAAGTGTAAAGGACTTCAACTTCCAAACTCTGTTTCAAAAGACCTTGTTGTGAATAAATTATTCTATTTAATGAGATGCAGCAGTGTTGATAACCCTGTCAAAAGAACAAGGAGAGACTTGAACAGGAAATGCCAAAACCTGTAAGTCAGGAAGATAGAACGCTTTGGGGTACATGGACGATGGCTGCAGAGCTGTGTTTGCTGACCCAAATGCATGGTGTTTAACCAGACGGGATTTCAAAGGACTTGCATTTAATAGGTACACTGCGATGCATTTATTTCACTTTATATTTAAATGTATCCCCTTTAAAGGATACAGCGAATTTAAACATATTTACTGAACTGGCTATTTGATTACATTTCTCATTTCCCACTCAAAAATAATTAGATGAACCATTTTGTGAAGGCAGTTCACCTGCACATTTAGGAATATGTTCAAAATCTAGTGTGTATTTCTGTGTGCATTTACCAATTCCATATAATGCTCACAGCAAAAGCTAAACAAGATTAGTGCTTCCCAACTACCAGAGGATAAAATCAATTTATCATCCATTTTAGCAGAAGCCATGGAGTTTTATAAGTGATTAAATTGAAGGAGATGCTTTAGGCAACATAGAAATAGAGCATCTCTTGATAAAATTATGACCGAGGTTGTCAAATCTGTGGTAAGCCTATGATGTGGTTAGGCAGGGTCAGCTCCTCTGGGACCCTGGTTACAATGACATTTTCTTATGTTTGACTTGTCTTTGGATTCAAAGAAGGGAACAACTTTCTTAATAAAACTCTTCATTGCTTTCCCATTTCCAAGGAATACATTCCACGTTGTGTGTGTGTATGTGTGTGTGTGTCTCTAAGGAAGGTATGTACTGAGTGACCACAGATTAGAGACCATAAAAATTCATGAGAGGAGCGCCGAAGTGGGGGGAAAGTGAAGGAGATTAATTCAGGGGAACGGTCCATGCCCTGGCTTTGCTTCTGATCCTTAGCTACCTTCTGACCATAGGTGAAGCATTTTACCCTCTTGTTCTCAGACTCCTCATTGCAGAATAATGAAGATGCACTGAATCTGTTGAAGAGTCCTGCCATCCCTCACATGCCATTCCTTTTTGCTTCAGCGAGTACATTAAAAACAGAAGCATTAAGTTTACTTTTGTATAGTATTTCCAGGAGTGAGAATGGCAATGAGATGAGGATTCATTAGGCTAGTTGAGATTGAATGGTAGCTTTAAAAAGTGTTTCGTTACTCCTGTTAGCATCCCAAGAACACTTGCTGTATGTGCAGAAGTGTTGGTAGTGGGCAAAGAAAATTGGGAAGAAGACGAAGGTAGAATGGAAGCACAGAGCACTAAGCAAATTTATGGGTATATAAGATAAGGCTAAATGGAAAGGTAGACCTTAAAATACATCCACCATGTTTGCTGACTCTAAATAGCATCCCACACATGGCTTGGAGGAGGATGGCAAGAAAGTGCATGTGCCATACTGAATGGGACCTTGCCATAGCTCTTCACTGCCCCGGTGTCAATATGATTATTTATTGCCCACATCAGGTGCAAAAAAAAAAAAAAAAAAAAAGAGCCTTCTCGGGTGACAGTGGAGTCTCCTGAGTCTACACAAACCAATGGTGGTCACTTTGGGAAGGTGATAGGATTCTGACTTCCTTGAATGCCCACAGTGCTCATGTACACACGGACATGTACATGCGCATACATGCTAAAGGACAGAAAAGTTAGATGAGATAAGAGGCCTTCCATTTATTTGGTCAGTTTCTCAAGTCTTAAAAATTTGCTTTTTCTGAGACAGTCACCCATTTACAAAATGATGATGAATAGTTGACACCAATCCTGTCTGGCTTATGACTATTAAAACAAACAAACACACAAACAATGACTCCATTTCTGTTTTGTGATTAGGGGAGGTTTTAAGAGAGAACAATGGAAATAAAACAAAAGATATAAAGAAAAACGATAATCAGCTAGGAAGAAAAAATATTAATTTTGCAAAGCATCATAAGATATCCCATGGGCTCTTCATAGAAGAGATCTGTCCTCCCAGGATCTGATGATTTGCCCAGAGCCTATTATCCTCCTGATTTTCATTTATTTCATCCCCTAATAGCCTTCTTTTCCCTGTATCAAGATCGAAGACTAAACCTGTGTCCGCTAGACACCTCCCAGGTTTTATCCTGAATTTCGTGGGATTGAGCATCTGTTAGAAGATGGTATTTGAAACTAACAGCCTAATGAACATATTAGCCATTCAGGTATAACAGAAGTGGAAGTAAATGGTATATTTTTAATTTGTCAAACCCTGTGTAGCCGTATCATCAAATTATAGAACACCTGTGAATACATCTTCAGTGCTTTAGTTATACTTAATCTAATGCCACGTGCCTTGCCTCTCTAAGGGGAAAATTCAGAAACTGGCCATTTGAATTATACAGTGGGCATTATTCTTTAATGAATACCTACTATATAGCAGGTGCATTATATATAATCTCCTCTTTCTTCTTTATGATCCTGTGAAGCAGGGTTTTTGTGTGTGTGTGTGTGTGTTCATTTTACAATAGGGGAAATAGGCTTGGTGTGAATGATGTCTTAGTCTCTACTCTTTCTCTGTGTGAATGCCTTGTTGCCACTTCTTTAATCTGGTCTCAGAAATTCATCTCTTGTCTCTTCTGTTTCAAAAGTCTGGTTAAAGTTGTATCTATTGATGAAAAATAATGAATTTTGGGGAAAAAAATCTCAATTTAAAAAAATCCCCAATTTCTTAAAGGATTTTCCCGATTTTCTAATTAGAGCATTTTTTATTCTTATCCACTGGTTCGTATAGCATTTTTTATTAACACTTCAATGTAATGCATGCTCCAATGTGGATGGTATAGTTTTACATACACCATTTGTTAAGGAATAATGCCTTAGTGTCTTTATGCCTTCCAGCAAACAACACTTTCCTTCCTTGAGAGAACCCAACAGTTTGAGCCAACTACAGTCTTCTTAGTATCTCCTTGCACAGTGCCTCCAAAATTTGCTCTCCTAAGCAAGGGACCCATAATCCATATTCATTCTATACTTCCTGGCCCTACATCAAAATTCTTACCTTTCAAATGGCCATGTCTCCTTCAAAATGAAAAGAATGTATCTTGTCAAATTGACTCAGCTTGAAGAATTCTTGCTTTGTGATTTCTCAACCGTTCCTTCCCTGAGTTGTATGTCCTTTGGACAAATAAATATATGTTTATTGTGAACCCTCTGAAAGCAAGGTGTGGCACTACTGCCAGAGTGAAGAAACAGAAATAAAAGCAATTTATAAGTTTGTGAGAGAAGTTAAAGTTGGGAGATTACGAATGACACAGAGTTGATGTAGATAAAGAAGTGAGTATGTAGGAGCAGAAATGACTGGTATTTGGAGATACCTCAGAGAGCTTCGTAGTCCAGCTGGCATTTGGACTGTCTGAAAGAGAAGGGATCTAGGAATTTAAAGGTGGGCAAGAATATTTGAGGAAGAAGTATAGGACGAGCCTGCTTAGACCACATCCACATTTACCCTCAAAGAGTAGGATTTCCAAGACTGGGATGGAGAATTGGGGAGCCTTCGTGGCATATTCTCAGCCACTTCATAGAGGAAAACATTAAAACTGCCTTCACTGTAAGCTACTCCAGTTTGTGTCATTGTTCTTGTTGAAATTCCTATAGTTTAGCTGAAATAACCAGTGATTATTTGAAAACATGCTTTGGACTCTCTGTATCTTGTGAAAAGTATTTGTTGTAAAATAAATCAATTTAATTCACATCACTTAAAATTCTGCTTTTTTTTCCCTAAAGTCAAAGACATGGATCAGATAGGACTCCAGAGGCATAAATGTCCAGTTGTAATTATACATTACTTTGGTCATGGAATTAATCATTTTCACCTAGTTTTTTTTTTCTTTCCATTTATATACACTGGGAACAAAAATAATAATAAGAACATGAGGATATAGAGAAAGAATGGTGCCAAAAATATCCTGTCGGTTCATAGTTCATTTAGATAGGGGCCTTCTGAATCATACTGTGTGCTTTCTGGAGAGGGAAAACTGATTTTATGCCAGTGGATGCTTCATATATCAATTTAGATAGGGAAAATAGCACAGAAACACATTTCCAAAAGTATGGCTGCTGCAAAGTCTTAGAACATTAATTTTCTGTCAAGAGCACTAATGTGCTAATCCAGCCAAACACGATCTGCTGAAGTACAGGATCAGGAAATATGATGTGTGATGTCACATTTTTAAAAGTATACATTGCACTAAAAAAAAAAAAAGCCTGAATTATCTCAAAGCTAGCCCACTACACTCATCCTTCCATACAAATCCTTGCTGTCTATGCCTTCATCCTACTCTATCTTAAATAGATTATCTCTACTTTATCAAGTTTCACTGATCTATGGATATGAATTATAATGTGCCATTCTGGCTTAGATATATGTGATCTATCTACTATTGACTTCAAATTGGAACCTCTTTCCTCTTACCCCTTGACAAAACAAGGTACATAGATGGGTTATATTCTTGGTGAAGCCAATCACATCTACAAAATTAAGACTTTTTCTTACCCTGTCATTTTAAGTAATCACTGACAGAAATTATCTTCAGATTGGTAACACGGTCTTCCAAAATTTCTTCTTTTGGAAGAGAAGTCTACTCCTAAAGGGAAAAAAAACAAAACAAAACAAAACCAAACAAACAAAAAATCTAGAAATCAGGAGAGTTTTATGTTGTTGTTTGTTTGATTAAATGAGATCTTTATTGAGATCTAATTCACATGCCATAAATTCACCATTTTAAAGTACACAATTCAATGGTACTGTCATTGCCAGTAGTTTATTTAGAATTTCCCAGATTAATTGTGTGAAATCTGTTTTCTTTGTTGTGTGCAATCACTGAAGTCTCTGCTTGATTAGCTTTGTTGTCAGGTAATGACTGGATGGAGATTTCCTTAAATGCTGTGAAACCCTAAGTCTCCAGGCCTTTGCTGAGTGTCCCTATATGTATTGGAGCATGCCCTCAAAGGGCCTGCATGCAGTTTACACTTTCTACTTGTGCAGAACCTCATGGTTTGCCAGTGGTGAGAAATTAGGGTCATTTCACATCTTTTTCCGGGCACACACACACAGCCCTACACATGTATGTAGACTTCTGGACTCCCAAGAATATGTCAGAGCTTTTTGCTTGATCTTAGCCAAAAGGCTGAGAAGTGATGTCCGAGCTTTTCAAAGCCTTCTATGGACATCTCATTTTCCTTGTAAATGTTTTAATCAGTCTCTTACTAGCTCCAGTGGAATCACTGCCTCAGCCATATGAGATATTAACCAATTGCCTTTGATTATTTATAACAAATGCCCATGGGATAGTCATTTTTGTACAAAGGGGGCTCTTAGATCAAGCGAGCAAAAGTCCTGAGATTACAGTTTTTCAGGGAACTGCCAAATAGGTCAAATAGTGGCAGTTCTCTGGGGATGGAGCTTTTGAGGATCTCCAAACCATTTCTACACCTTTAGTGGTTGATAGGCTGCTGGTTTTCAAGGCTGCATGATTGCGAGGTTGTTGGTTTTGAGTATTCTGTGGAATGAGGTTAGGGGGGTTGGAGATATGGCAAGCTAAAATGTCACACGGTTTATTGTTCTTGCCACAATTCAACCATTTTCCTAGAATCAAACACTCTCTGAATTGCTGTAATACTTGGTCAATTTTTAAGGTACTGAAAATGTTGATTTTGACTTTATTGTATTATTTGTATGTATGTAATATATATATTTATTTTTCCAGTCTTCCTCTTGTGTTTGTGGAGGAGGAGATTTTCAGAGACCTTTATACTGCCATTTGGGAAGTACGAAAGGAGACAAGTTTTTTTAATAGGTTCCCAGTGAAGCCACCAATTAGCAATGTGTCCTCCCAGCTCTTAGTCAGCCTGTGTGTCCTTGTTGGTATCATCTAGAAAGTGATGGTATTGGATTGTGACCTCTATGGTTTCATCCAGATCTTAAATGTGAGGAGTCCTTCATTTCTTTTTGACTATAAGGCATTGACAAGAATAGGTTTTTAAAAAGTC
Organism: Vulpes vulpes; assembly: GCF_048418805.1. Lineage (NCBI taxonomy): Eukaryota > Metazoa > Chordata > Mammalia > Carnivora > Canidae > Vulpes > Vulpes vulpes. The sequence goes on along the minus strand of NC_132786.1, from coordinate 4,054,125 downwards.
TTTTGCTTAAATCTCTTGATCTTCACTGCCAGGCAACTTCCTGTTACATTTTTCCAGTTTTCTTTAAGCATAAAAATTTTAAATGTGTATATTTACTCTGACTTTTAGTGTGTCATATTCCATTATTAAGAGCAACAGGAAATACTTTAAAAATTGCCAACTTGGATATGAGTGACACTTTTTTGCTAGAGGACATCAGATCAAATACACATTTTTTTTTTTATTAAATTCATTCAGTGTTCAGTGTGGATAGCTGTAGCAGAAATCTTTATAGTAATGGTTAAAACTATACATCCTAAAAAAAAAACTATACATCCTTTTTATTGTATTTTTAAGGCTCTGGAGAAACATAGTATTTTAAAAAGTAGAAGACTTTTTAGACATTAGTACCTCACCAGAGTTCAGAGAAGAGGAAAGACACAGGGCAGGCTTTTATTGTTCAGAACAAATGGATCTCTACTATTCTAGAGCTCTTCTCCATGTGATCTAGTCATTGAGACGTTCAACTAAACATAACTGCAGTCTAGTATTGAATCAGATTGAAGCTGTAATTTTTGAGGACGATAAGTAATATAATTAAAATTTTGTCTGCTATTAGATCAATTATAAACATGATCTTGTATTTACTTAGAAAGGAAACAATAAACCAGTAAGAGTCTGGTTGAAGTGATTTTTTTTAACTCCCAAATCATCAGAATCACAAAACATATATATATATTTGCCCATGACCAAGATTTTAGCCCAAAAGTATAGTTCTTGCTACTCTTATTCTTTAAACTTATTTACAGAGGCTGCTTTACAGAAATGCATTCAACATGCACTTTTTGATCATCAATCTTGTGGCAAATACCGGATTTGGCACAGAGGATATAAAATGAAATGAAACGTGGTCCTTTCCTCAGTAAACTTTCAGTCTACCAGGAAAGAAAGGCATAGAAGTCCATCATCTGTTTCTATAAACACAATGAACAATGGCTTTAGGTATCAGTCAGGGCCGTAGATTCCTGGAATGGCCGTTATAAGATGATTGGCTATAACAAAGAATTTGTTTTAATCTCCATTTTCTGGATCTCTTGTTTGTATCATGATGTTTACAGATGCTAAAAATGAGTTTTGTGTGAAGAGTCAAGCCAAACAATCCTATAGCATCTCAGCACTAATTAAGCCCCAATGTAAATAACCACAGAGCGTAAAGCTAAGTATTATATATGTAAGTAAATGAGAGAAGAAGGAAATCTTTGCAGAATAGGAAATGATGTCAGATTCTGCTTTGCTAAATCAGGTGGAAATTCAAGTTGATTAGTCTTGTCCTAGCGCCGTTCAAATTATCTCATTATTGCACATTACAGGAAAATAAGATAACACCATACATTCCCGGCCCTTTTCTCATTTTATTTCCCAGAGCTGAAACCACTGCAATTTAATATGCTAAGTGGTTCCTACACAGCATCTGTAGCTTTCAAGGACTGGTGATCAATAGCAGGTTCCTTTTGTTTCCTCCCTCTTCCCTGCTTGGTGCAGCCCAACCAAAATGAGTAGTGAATGAGTCAGACTCCTTGCAACTGTTTTTAAAAGAGAACCAAGAAGGGATCATCTAAATGGGAACTATGAATCTTGAGTATGTTCCTAACATGAACATTCTTCAAGTAAGTATTAGCTAGCCTAATTAATGATAGCACAGGAGAGGATTTGGCCTTGATTAAATCAGAATTTATCTTCTGCTTGAGAACTGTTCCAAAAGGTCACTACTAATATTTAGGGAAATAAAGATGGTAAGAAAAAGGCAAAGACAGAAGACAGGCAATTCTTGGGGGGAGAGGGGCGGAATAATGAATTTTTTAAATTTGCTCTTTTTCTATATTTTAAGGAAAACAGGTATGTTTTCCTAGTAATTTTATAGCATAGGCAACTTTTTTTGTCATGTTCAAAGTACCAGAAACTGAACACCTAAGCAAAATTTTTAAGGTTTGTAATTAACTTATCATATGCCACAGACCACCTACTTACATCTAATTGATGGATTGCGTCATGCATCAGACTTGGAATAAGTACTGTGACATCCCACAGCATGAGCTAAGGAGTTAGCTCTGGGAAGAATGCATAAGCCAAAGGTGAGCAGAAGACACAAGCCCCCTGATTATCCTAATTTTCCAGAGAGAGGCAGACTGGAAGAAGAATCCCCTGATTATAAAGGATGCCTCAGGGGCAACCTAGAATATTGAAGAGCACATATTCTTGATTGCTAGACAAAATGGGTCTTCCAGATCCCCAATAACTTAAGGACCTTGGACCCCGTGGGGATTTCTTGTGTCTACTGCCAAGGCAAGGAAACCACTGGCGCCATGGGAAACAAGATTTGGGTGTACCTCCTCCACCTGGTGAGGTGTGAAGCAAGGGCAGTCTCAGCGGCTCCATTGTCCAGCCAACCCAGAATGAACATCTGCAGTCATTTTTGGACAATTCGATTTGCTGCAACACTTTTGGGCACTATGAATTCCTATCTCGTTACGTCACCAAAATTGCTATACTGGTACTTTCTGAACTACGCTGCAAATATAAGTATACAATACACTTTGATAACGTAAATCGTTTTCTATGATAGCTGGAGTAAATCTTCGTAATCTTAGCGCCACACTGTTGCAGGTGTCTGTTGGCTTGACAGCTATTTTGCTCCAGCCTCAGCACAGGAGAAGTCATGGCAGCCAGTGTTCTGGCCAGAGGAACAGACAAAGCAGTTTCAAGAGGCTTTTACCATCATTGGTAGAAATTAGATGTACAAAGCTCAACATGATCTGTTATGAGATATTTGTCAAGCGTTCAATTTGGAAAGAGTCATCTATTTTTTTTTTGTTTGCTTATGGATTGGTACCCAGATTTCTAGATTAGAATAGAACTCCAGAAATTGGCAGCATTTCGGTGCTTTTAATTGTCTGTCCTTGTTAAGGGAGAAAATAATATGTCTACCTCAGTTATATAAAAGGGAGATTTCCTCATATGGAAGTTACTAAGTTTTTGAATATTCTATTGCAGAGTGGGTTTGGGGGGATATTTAATTTTAATATGGTAGAGGTTTGTAGCGTGTAAGTGCATCATAGTTTGGGGAGTGCCAGTTCATCTCCCTGTTGGTCTATACCTATAGTTCAAAGGCAATTTTTCTCTCAACTCTGCAACTATCCTCCCAACCTCCCCCCAAAATAGTTGTCTGCCCAAATTCCAAAAAAATCAGGAATGCACATGCTAGATGGTGAAAATGTGGCCGAAAAGGCCACTACACTTAATCATCTCCTTTTTTGTCTGCATTTCCCTTCTTCCTGCCTCTTACTAATCATCTTTGCTTTTCTAACAGTGTGTGTTAGCTGTAAATAAAATTCAAACAATACCTAAAGAGAAACTGCTTTTTCAAACTCCCACTTGTAATGAAAACCACTGTATAAACAATGTTATTTATCCTCTTTTTCAGAGAGTGATACGTATTATTTAGCGATGATGACGATGATGATATAGAGGGTTGGAGAAGAGGTTTAACAACATGAGACTTAATAGGAGGCTCCTCTAAAGAAGATATTTCAGCTTAAAACTCAAATAGCACTTAGATCAGTATTGATCTTACGGAAGAGTGATCTAGGGAGATGAAACATAAAGTAGGAAGGTGGAAATAAGTTTAGTGTCAAAAAAAAAAAAAAAAAGAAAGTCTGATGTGGCTTAGTTGCAGGATGGACAGGAAATGGGGCCAGAGGGTAGGGATGACACAAATGATGAGGGTGTCGGGAACAGGGTTAGATTTAATTAGAAATGGAAGCCTTTGGAGAGATACAGGCAGGTGGGTGACAGATGTCATTTGATCTGCGTTTCAAAAATTCGCTTTGGCTGCTCTATAGAGACAAGACTGGTTGATGGACAAGAATGGGCATAGAAAGACAACTCCTGAGGCTCTGGAGTTAGTTCAAGTAAGAGCATGCCAGCGGAGAAGAGGGTAGCCATAGTGTAGATGGACAGAGTGGCCTGATTTAGGGTGTTTGGGAGCATATCCAAAGTGATTTGGATATTATTTAGCAGCTGCCTAACAGCCCATTATATGGATATACCATAACTTATTTAAACATTGGAAGGTGTGATTTAAAATACTGGAAATCAATGCATATTTTGAGATCTACTATTAAGTTCCTACTCACCAAATTGCCCTCCTTTGCAGCATTTATACCACGTGAATATCCATTAAAAAGGGATAAGATAGAACCCTTCCTGCAGTAAATAATATTTTATTCATCCTTTTTAAGCCTTTTTCCAGAAACAGTACAATTTTAGTTCTTCAAATAATTAATATAACATATGAAGAACATTCTGTATATTATTCAACTATAAATGTTGCTATAGAATTTCACGTTTCCATTTTGTAGGTTTTTATTTTTAGATTTCAGTAGGTGAGACTTGAAGAAATGTGGGAATACCTGCAGGAATTGAAGGCACCTGACAATTAAACCACTCTTTGGCTTTGATTCAAAATCAAACTCAGGAGAATGCGAATAACTTAAATAAGCCAATAAAAACTTTGGCTATGTAATTCAGAGCTCGACTTAAAATGAAAAGTTATGCATCCAGTAAATTCTTCAATAGGCAGTTCGTTTTTATGCTTATTATTAACTTTCATTATATTCATTAAAATGTTAAACTTTATCTTGAATTGCCTAAATCTTCCATGAGCTCTGCATGTGGAAAATAACTTGGCAGATGCTTAATTTGGGGAAATTGCTTACTTTTGCATAAAGCCATTTTTTTTTGTAGGAGAGAGGAAAATATTAAGGAGAAATTATTTATGTGCCAAAAAATTCAAACATTTGGGTCATGAATAGAGTTATAAAGAGAATACATCACACATACTTGGAAGAAAACCTTAGATGTATGGAACTCAAAAGGAATGAGTAATAGCAACTTATTTGCTGGTCAGGATTCAATCAGTTCTCTCTTATTTACTGAGATAAGGAACAAGAGGATGAGAGTGGGGTAATTTTCAAACCACACCATGCACAATTCTTGTTCACAGTATATTTATAATCCAGTTGGGGATACAAAGCCACACATAGATGTTTTCCTGACTTGGTATAAGCTATTTCTTTTGTGCGGAATGGATGTTTTTACCTTGTTGGCCACACAATTACTAATTATCTTTCAATTTGCCAGTCACATCTGTGAAGCTTTTCTTTCCCCATCAAACAGAATTGATTATAATCCTTGTTATTTATACTTGTTTGGGTGCACATGTCTGGATCTATGAAAGACCACGATGTCCTTCAGGGAAATGACTGTGTCCCAAATGCCCAGCCTAGTTTCGGAAACACTGTAGGGCATGCTCAGTATGGATTGTTGATAACTGAGTAGTAAGAATATAAGGCAGTTTATGATGTTTTCTAAATATCTGGTGCTTATCAGAATTGTTGGGGGAATTTGCATTTTTAAGGAGAAAGAGATTACAAGAATCTCTGGGCCTATTCTTAGAAATACAGTCTTATAGGTAAATCATTAACCACTAAGGTTTCACTTGGCTCTGCAATAAATCAGGTTGAGGAGAAGAGGTAGATGGGGGAGGGAGGATGGATTAGGAAAGTCTTTAAAAGATTTTCAGCTCTACTCATCTATGGTTACGTATTTCAAAGTAGGAATTTTTAAAACAAGTCTATTATGTGAAGCTTCGTACTTGGTGATCTAAGAGTAAAACAGTAAAGTCTCTGTAACACGACAGAATTTACTGGATTGAGGTATTCTTCGCATCCAGTCAACTATTACAGGAAGAGGTTACAGAGTTTTCTTTGCTTTTTTGAGAATCCATTTTGAGTTCACAGTTGCAAATCTTCCAATATTGATGTTAAGTAGTGAATTGAAATGTAGGAGGAATGGAGAAATATGGTAAAGACAAGGACTTAAAACCAAGCAGTAAATAAATACCCAGAGGAGATTACTGAAATATCTCACTGAAGATACTTGAAAATCTGAGCTAGGCTTTGAATAGCATATGCAATCAGTTTTTTGGCTTATAAATTCAGTAATCATGAAACCCCATGATTTAAGCATCAATATGACAGACTCTATCTTCATTAATATTTTGCATTGTTACTTTTGTAGCTTCTCTGAGGAATTCAGGACTTTTATTGGGGAAAAGAAATCTTAAAACTTGAAGCTACTAAAACTTGTATAAAATTTACACAGAATGAGTGAATAGGGTATATTAAATATACAGGCTCTTTTTCTCAGATACTTTCAGAATATCAAATGAATGTTAATCCCCTCTACCCAATAATTAGCCATAGAGACACAAGCAAGCCTGAGTACAATTTTTCATTTTGCCAATTTCTACAGGAGTTTGAAATCTCCATCACTGCAGGGGGGCGGGGGCCGGGTGTGGGTATAAGCTAACTAATTAAATAAGGTTGGAAATGATATTATCATTATCAACATAGGCAAAATTTATTGATTTTCATCTTTTCTCTCTATATATAACTTAGTATTTGAGCATTGTTATATGTACAAATATATCTTAAGGTAATATGGATGCAACTTTTAAAATTAAGACACACACCTCAGATGATAAAAATGCCATCCATCACCATGGCGAGAGAGAACAATAGTAGATATTCAACACATGCATGCTGGATTAAATTGAATGTAGCCTTTTTGAAACAGACAGTGAGACTGTAAGCAAGGAAGCTGCACAAAATAAAAAAAATTGTGTCAGGAAAATAAGGCAGTCTAATGAACTGTTCCAAATCACAATATCTTTTATAAGCTAAATTCTCTGTTGATGAGCAAAGACTAATCTAGTTTTGTAGTGCAATTGCTTCTTCCTAAGTCTTCCTTATGTGAGATGTAGGGACTAGTCTTTTAATCCCAGAATCAATTTTATCACTTACAATTCTGTTGGTTCCTTTCACAAGTAGAGAAATACAATATATGACAAAGGAATAAACATAAAACGTTACACACTCTGTTACCTATTAACCATTGGTGGAGTTTGGAAAAGTCTTCAGTAAAAAAAAAAAATAAAAATAATAAATAATAAATAAATAAATAAATAAATAAATAAAAAATTCTGTTTTGATGTCTCCAAGAAGAGATTGTGTTACTCTGCTGCTTTACTAAATTAGTTTAAGAAGTAGACATTGTTGACCTCTATGGTTCCTCCAATACTAGTCTCTACTTCTCATGACTTTATCTTACCTCGTTGTTTATTTTACTAAGTTTACCTTTCAGTATGAGTAAAAGTAATAGATGGCTTCCATTTTGAGAAAATCAAAGTATTTAAAAGCAAAAATTAGAAGGATTGCAGCATCTAGAGTTGCTTCCTTGGTTCATTGGAGCAATGAAATGATACCTAATAAATCACAAAGTTTTAATATTCAGTGATGGTATTGATACCAGAAAATTGACACCCCTGTTTACCTTTTTGCCACACAAAACAGGTCTCTCTCCAGATTTTCCTATATTGGTCAGACTGAATTAAACTCTTGAACTCCTCTGAGACTCTTTTTCTCTCTGCAACCTGTCAGTAACCAAATCCTATCACTTTTTTTTTAAAAATTATGTCTTATATGTGACCCCTTCTGGTCACACAGTCAGTCGTCTGTACATAAAGTAACTATTTTCTGGGGGACTTCTTCCTGCTAAGCACTGTGCTGTAAGCTGAGGGTACATCAATGAATAAAATTTAGTCATTGGCACCAGGGTCCTATAGATTTGCTCATCACTTCATGCTAGGACTATTTTAATAGTGTTACTATCTGTTGTTATTTTTGAGCTACTCAGTTCCTTTCTTTTTTCCTGCCTCTATTCAGTGTAATTAAATTATATGCTTGCTCTAACAAAAGCTGAAAAATCTTCTGTGGCTTCTAAATTCTTATAGGGATAAAATCTATCCTTATATT